>NW_015553274.1:1817002-1820687 GCF_001515605.1 Sinocyclocheilus anshuiensis
ATATATATATATATATATATATATATATATATATATATATATAACATCTTGGTGTAAATGTTAGTATGTTTTATATATTTTAAAAATTGAATATTTATGAACATTTATGAATACATAAACATTATAAAAATAGTTATAATATATAATATTGCATTTTGATACCGAAATTTAAATGTATTTTTCATATGAAGTTTTAAATCTGGTTATTTAAATGTAATGGTCAAAAGTGTTTTGATCAAAATAGATCAAAAACATTTAAAAGAACAACAAAACAACACAGTTCAAGCAGTGAGATAATTATGGACCAAGATATGAGTCACGCACCATGTCAATGTTATCTTATCATGGTGACCTTAAACTAACACACCTTTCTTTCACGTTGCACACCCATGAAGCCATAGGGAGATTATATATTTTACCACAACACCCACAACCGTGAGAGAAAAGAAAGTGGCATATTACCAAATGACCATCTGGAGTAGAGCGAAAGGAAAAAAAAAGAATAAAGAAGAAAGATGAGTCAGATTATCAAGAGAGATAAAAATAATACAGCTAGCTATCACCACAAGGTTTATTATACGGGCCAAAATAATGAGCGAGAGGTCCAGACTGACCTGCAGCACAACCAAGCCAGGCCTGAAACCTGGGAACTGATTCTTCATCGCTGCTACCTCCTTCTTCAGCCGCTCCTTCACCTGTCTGAACATAAAGAGAAGAATGGCATCTAACTTCAGCATTTTAAAAAGGGGGTATATTCAATTATTGCTTGATCTCAAGTAATAAATGAAAACATACATTTAACAAAAGTACTATATTAAGTTGCAATCTTAAAGCTGAACTTCACCTAAATGTTTCAATGTCCTTCTCATAAGGTGTATTAAGTACAATTAAAACATAATATACATTGATAATGATTAACAACACTAGCAATGTAAAGTATGTAAATAATTATATTAATAGATTATTATATATTATATACTAAAGTTTGGGGTTTGTAAGATTTTAAATGCTTTTTAAGTATCTTATGCTCAACAAGGCTACATTTGATAAAAAAACAGTAAAAACAGAACAAAATATCATTACAATTTAAATAACTATATTTGTTATCTTAATATAAGTAATATATTCCTATGATGGCAAAGCTGAATTTTCATCAGCCATTACTTCAGTATTCAGTGTCACATTATTCTAATATGCTGATTTGAAACATTTCTTATTACTTTCAATGTTGAAAACAGTTGTGCTGCTAAATATTTTTGCTGGAAACCGTGACAAATTTTTTTCAGGATATTAATTTTGTAATAATGTAAAAGTCTTTAGTGTAATGTTTGATCAATTTAATGCAATGGATTATTTATTTGTAAAAATTTTTTTGACTGACTCCAAACTTTTCAAAGGTAGTGTATATATCTACAATAACACATTATTATATCATTTAATATATTATTATAGGACAGGTGCAACACTGGAATGTAAAAATGCAGCACTCAATTTTATACAATTTGTAACATCTCTATATCCAAAAAAGGGGGTCCCTGGCCTAAAAAAGGCCCCCGATGCACCTGATTCCTACATCTGCAAATACACTCAAACTCACTGTGCAGTCTTGTTTCCAGATACAATGGTTGCCATGGTGCACTGGCTGTCCCGGTATCTCAAAGCTCCTCGCCGGAGCACAGAGGCAGTGACGGCAAACATCTCCAGCTACTGAGCACAACACAATGGCAAAGTTAGTAAGAAAACATAATAGAGAGAAAAAAGCACCTGAAAATAGAGCTGCTTCAGTATTCTGCACATATCAACACCTGTCCTGTGTGAAAACAAAGCCTGCACAGCCACTCCTCCCTCTCTGCTTTCTGAAAGCGTCTCCTCTGCCGTCACAGGAAACTGTGCAGTGTGCAACTCCCAAACAACCAGAGTGTTATCACTGGATACAGCTGCGGCATTCCAGACTATTCCAGTACGAGTGTGCAAGCAAGCTGATAAAGGAGCCCTGTCAAGGCTGCAAACACCAACTCAAGCAATCACACGGTTTGCGTAAAAGGCGTGCACAGGGCCAAAGAGGTTAAAATACAACTGCTGGGCTGTGGAGGAAGTGGGCTGTTCCATAGCGAAGAGCCAGGCAGCCAATCAGAGATGCTCTGAGCTGGGACAGGAACATTCTTGGGACTCTGAGCTCTGTCTCCTCCTCTTCTTTCTGCCTGTGAAAGAACTCTAGCATGTGACCTCCAAAACAGAGTACCTCCTTCTCACGCCTCTGAAAGCAGCCCAAAGCCGTCAAAACAGCTGTCTGTCAATCAAACAACCTCTGGGAAGAGTCTAGGGCAAGAAGTCTAAACACTTGATTTTTGTTCATGTGCTGCCTGCAAACAAAGTCATATAAACATTTGTTTGTTTTAAGGCATTTCTACCATGATGCTGAAAATGATATAGGCAAAGTCTTAAAACTTAGGTTTGTATGCAGTTATAGATTTCATGGGCAGTCTTTAAAATGCATTTCTGGCGCAACCACAGAAAACAAATTGACTTAAAACATATGCATATGATAATGCATATCTCACACATGTATTCCGAGTGGAGAAAATGTAGACAACAGAAAACACCAAGAACATCATGACACGCTTCTCCACCAGCTTTCTCCCAAAAAACAAACGAAACGAAACTGTTTGTTGTTAACTTTAGCTCCCTCTGGTGAGAAACTGTTAAATAACAACTTTGAGAATTCCCTCTGTAGACTCATTCATTTAGTCTAAGCCTGCTGTATTCAATATGTGGGTGGTTATTTACTTTTGGCAGATTCTTCTTTGTCACACTTTTTACACAATGCCTTCACACTAAACAAATTAAACTAAACAGAGTATAAATACAAAGACATACATTTTGTGTTTTGCAAAGTTTGCTGCTTCAGTATTTGTAGATTATTTTTCCACATCTATGGTATACTGAAAAACAATGATAAGCATACCATAAGTTATAAAGGCTTTTATTGGCAAAAAATATAATGAGTCAATATTTACAGTGCTGACCCTTGTTCTTCATGCAATTCGCTCTGGCATGCTGGATATTAGCTTTTGGGCCAAATCCTGACTGATGGCGATCAATTTTTGCCTTATTAGTTCTCGGAGTTGATCACAATTTGTGCTTGTCCACTCGCCCTTTGAGGACTGACCACAAGTTCTCTATGGGATTGAGATCCGGGGAGTTGCCTGGCCAAGAATCATGGATCGTTGGAATCTAGACTTGGAAAGTTAGAAGTCGCTCTTGCAGGACGTTTTGATACCATTCTTTATTCATGGCAGTGTTTTTGGGCAGAATTATGAGAGAGCCCACTCACTTGGTTGAAAAGCAACCCCACACATGGATGGTCTCAGGATGCTTCACTGTTGGCACAACACAGGACTCATGACAGCGTTCACCTTTTCGTCTCCGAACAATCGATTTTCCAGATGTCCCAAACAGTCGGAAGGGAGCTTCATCAGAGAAAATAACTTTGCACCAGTCTTCTGCTGTCCAATCCTTGTACTTCCTGCAGAGTTTCAGTCTGTCCTTGACGTTTTTCTTGGAGAGAAGTGGCTTCTTTGCTGTCCTTCTTGACACCAGGCCGTTGTCCAAAAGTCTTGGCCTCACTGTGTGTGCAGATGCTCTCACACCAACCTGCTGCCATTCCTGAGCAAGCTCTGCACTG
>NW_015553274.1:1822515-1824507 GCF_001515605.1 Sinocyclocheilus anshuiensis
AGAAGTCGCTCTTGCAGGACGTTTTGATACCATTCTTTATTCATGGCAGTGTTTTTGGGCAGAATTATGAGAGAGCCCACTCCCTTGGTTGAAAAGCAACCCCACACATGGATGGTCTCAGGATGCTTCACTGTTGGCACAACACAGGACTCATGGTAGCGTTCAGCTTTTCTTCTCCGAACAATCGATTTTCCAGATGTCCCAAACAGTCGGAAGGGAGCTTCATCAGAGAAAATAACTTTACACCAGTTTTCTGCTGTCCAAACCTTGTACTTCCTGCAGAATTTCAGTCTGTCCTTGACGTATTTCTTGGAGAGAAGTGGCTTCTTTGCTGCCCTTCTTGACACCAGGCCATTGTCTAAAAGTCTTGGCCTCACTGTGCATGCAGATGTTCTCACACCAACCTGCTGCCATTCCTGAGCAAGCTCTGCACTGGTGGTGACACGGTTCCGTAGCTGACTCCTCAGGAGGAGACGGTCCTGGTGCTTGCTGGATACTCTGGGATGTCCTGAAGACTTCTTCACTGCAGTCGAACCTCTCTCCTTGAAGTTCTTGATGATCCGGTAAATGAGTCTTTCAGGTGCAATATTCTTTGTAGCAATTTCCTTGCATGTGAGGCCATTTTGATGCAAAGCGATGCTGGCTGCACGTGTTTATTTGGAGGTAACCATTGCTAACAGACTGGAAGCGTTCTTCCCTCCTCTTATAGCAATCAGTCTGCTCTTACAATCTAATTAGTATGATAGTGATTTTACCTGACTACTACTCATTCACACTTTCACATGTGCTGCTGATATGATTAGTCAATTAATGTTAGCTGGTCATTTTGTGTCAGGATCAAAAAACAGTGAAATTTGTTTTTTTGTGAAAAGTTCATATTTCTATGACCACTAAGAGGCAATATCGTGTTAGGTTTCAATGTAAGTGTATAAGCCATTTAGTGGCTTATTAAATATAAACCCAGACAAGAACACGTTTAAAAAATAAACCATACTTTTTTTAATGAATTCTGTTATTTTCTTAACAGAAGGTTGAAGCGTGCATTTCCTCCTAAAGAAAATGTACTGCACTAAATGTGGGCTTAATGTAAACAGATTTAATAGAACAGCAATGAAACATTAACAAACAAAACACTGCAGTGTACAAAGAAAATCAGACAGATGTGTTAATCTTTTAAACCACAACTGTGCTTTTCTCATACACAGTCCAATCCCTGGTGTCCTGTGAATCCCCACAAATCAACAGTGTATCTGGCTATTCACAATGCAGATCCACCAGACTCTCCAGAACACCATCAGTGTCCTATAAGCATTAAAATCATTCAGATTATTTCCTGCTCAAGGGACATTAGAGTGTAATTGCTCTGGTTTGACTGATCTTGTTAGCTACATAATATTAGCCTGACTTCCTCATGGTGCTGTGGAGAAAATATTTGAATAGTGATTTTATATTTACACACATCTCCAGAAGTAGGTCCATTCCATCATGCAACATGAGATGCCACAGACACCGAACTCCTGGACTGATGATCAAACCAGCGGTGGAAACTGGGCACATAGACATTATTAATACACAGTTAAATACAAGTACACATCCATGGCCAGAGGTGTATAATAAGCCATAATGCCTTTGTATTGGCTACCAGTTAGTATCAGTATGAAAACCCAATTAAATGTTTTCATTGATTTTGTACTTCTTATTTGTCTTCAAAACCTGCTAAAAAGGCTGCTCAAATCCCTCGAGACCCACACAAGATCCCTGGCAGTGGTAGGTTATCAGTTCATAAAAGCAGAACAAAATTAATTAGTTTTGCAACTTCAACAGTTTACAGCTTCCATAAAACACATGTATATGAACACATTACATTTGTCATTGCAGCAAATCTTGTTGCTTTCGCTATTTTTTAGGAAATGCATTTTTATTTTTTTTTAAAACTGCATAATATCTCATTACTGTTTTTCAATTTCACACACACACACATATATATATATA
>NW_015553274.1:1825675-1844741 GCF_001515605.1 Sinocyclocheilus anshuiensis
ATGCAAGGATGCATTAACATTTAAGTGAAAATAAAGGAATTTATAATGTTACAAATTGAATTTATAATGTTTTCTAATGACTGCTGAAAATTCATTGCCATCATGGGAATAACATTTTAAATATGTTAAAATAGAAAACAATTTTGAAATTGTAATATTATTTCACAATATTATTTTTCTACTGTATTTTTTAAAGAAATAATTGCAGCCTTGGCTAACATAAAACTCTTCTAAAACATTTAAAAACTCTAAATCTTAAATGGTATGCCATGATGCATAAGTTATTATGCACAAACATTATTTATATTCTTTTATTATTGTTTTAATAAAAGAATAAATAAGAGTGCAGCACTACATTTAACAGTTTTTATTATGTAGAAAATTAATTTGACAAATTTTCCCAGTGCAAAAAAGAACGAAAGAAAGAAAGAAATGGGGGGGGTTCTACAAACAAAATGAGATTCCACCTGACCTTATGCTTACAATTAAGAGCTGAAATGGCATTTTTCTCAACATATAATTATACATTTTCAGTTGTTTAAAATGACGTGGTTGAGAAAGCCCTGATTCCTGATGCAATCACATGAAATCATTCTGAAGGCACTGCATGTAATCTTGATTCACAAAGGGGCTTCCTCCACCCATGAGATGAAAGATACTCTCATAGTTTGTGACACTCCTCCACCACCTCTTCCTCTAGAGCAGGGGTGGCAAACGTCGGTCCTGGAGAGCCGCAGCCCTGCAGAGTTTTGTTTCTACCCTAATCAAACACACCTGAACAAGCTAATCAAGGTCTGAACGGTTACTAGGAAGCTACAGGCAGGTGAGTTTTTATTAGGGTTGGAGCTGAACTCTGCAGGGCTGAGGCGCTCCAGGACCGGCGTTCGCCACCCCTGCTCTAGAGCCTGAACATTCCCTCCCACACATACCTTTGCTGACAAGCTCAAACTTGCATATGACATGAGGCTAATAGTACTAAGAACTGTGTGGGCGTATATGCGGGCGGCTTACTTGTTGAGCAGATTGGCCGTATGAAAATGATGTCCTTATCAGGGTGGAAGCATTCCCCAGAGAAACATGAGCTAGCCAAAACACAGACAAAGAGAGAAAGTTGAAGAGATTGGTACATGTTTTACATATATACAGTAGTTAATGTGATTTCAGTGCTTGGAGACACACAGACATGCACATAATGTCTGCAGTATGCAAAGACGGTCCAATTATCTGAGTTCTTTTGGTTCCCTTTAAAGTAATGGACTGGAAATCACAGAGCAGAGAGCACTTTATTTGCACTCTGCTCTTACATTTTAATTCACTAAGGACAGAGCATTTCGCTACTCAGATTGCTAATTTCTGAACCTAGGGGTGTGAAAGCAAATTTACTTGTGAAAATCACATTCATTCCTGAACAAGTTCAGTCAGTCTCTGTCCCACTTATGTCGTACGGCAGCCTTAATCCTCATAAAACAGAGTAAGCAAGACATAGAGCAATAAATCAGCTGTGGTGATCACCAGCGGAAATTAAGAGATGAGACATGGTGATTTAGGGGCATCGCTGTTTTTTTCTCCCTGGATGGCAGCCTGGACACACTTGTGTCAATACGCATGTAAAGGTAGGATAGCACGTCCCTAAATGGGTCACTGAACTGGGACAGTGTGGAATATTTACAGGGTAAAAAAAAATTGCAATTGAGATCAACCTAAATGCAGATTCACATAAATCAGTTTTATGCTTATGAGAAAGTTAAAGGAATAGTTCACCCAAAAAAAAAAAAAGAAAAGTTGCTGAAAATGTACTATTTAAATTTAGCCTGAGGCCATCCAAAACGCAGATGAGTTTGTTTCTTTATCAGAACAAATTTAAAGAATTTTAGCATCATGCCAACTGCTTACCAATAAATCTTCAATAGTGAATGGGTGCCATCAGAATGAGAGTCCAAGCAGCTGATTAAAGCATCAAAATAATTTACAACATGACTCCAGTTCATCAATTAACATGTTGTAAAGTGAAAAGCTGCATACTTGTAAGAAACAAATCCTTTAAAACGTCAAACCATTGCTTTCATCTAAAATACAAGTGCATCTCTCCAACCAGGAAGTGTTAGTATGTATTATGGGCTTGTAATTTAGCCAGAAGCAATGGTTTAAAGTTAATGTCTTAATCATGGATTTGTATGGCCAAAATCAATGCTGTGCTTTTATTGCTGATCCTATTGTGCCTAGAAATTGCATGAATCATCAAACCTTCACAGTCAACAAGGTTTATAATCAGTGCAACATCACAAGTAAGGGTTAATGTACAGCAAAAGATGAACAATGCAAAAAAAATTAATTCTTAAGTCCTCCAAACTCATTCTCTGCACAATCGATAACTGAGGCGAATGGTGGCGCTAGTTGCATTAGAGGAAAGATGAGGCTTCATTAAATAGAATTATTTTTCTGGAGAAAGGCTGTATTAATTGCATATATAAAAATTTTGTTGGGTTTTGCCAACTTTTCGGAGTACACTACAGAAGCGCTCAAAGACATTAAAGTCAGCATGAAACGTAAACTGTGATAATTTTTCTTCCTATTTGTGAGGTATACAGCTGATGTAAACCATCAGAGATGCTGCGAGGGGGAGTAGTTGTTAAAGTTTTGATTAAAGGTCAAACCATAATGGTGTGCTTGGATAAATTATTTATATAAAATATGCATCATTCCATAAAAAATAAAAACTGTCAATTTTGATTTTATGGTAGCCATTAAACTCCAATTGTGATTTTCCTTTCAAATAAATTGCCTGTCCAGCAGATGGCGATAAAGTTGATTACATTAGTGTGCTGTGGAAAATCCAGCAAGCTTCATAAAAAAAAAGAAAACTTTGAGCACCACAGGTTTCCATCAACAGGCTTCAATGTGACGGTACAAACCGAAATATTGCACTTTATAATTTATAAAGCGGTATAATCAACGATGCACCCAAAACTATCAAAATCTGAGCCTCAGCCCCCTTTGGAGTGTAACAAACCATTGGCTGACAGTAATGGGCTGAAAAACATTTGAGGCCTGACTCACACTGTGTGTGAATAATCATCCACTGAGCACAGCAAAACATGGGAATGTTAATTTTAGCAGACTGTATGTGTTTCAGATTTCAACTACAAACCCATTTAACCTGTAAATGAATGGTCAGAATTATCTTGCTGCGTTAGCAATTTATTTGTAATCTTTGCAAGTGAAGATGTGAAAGATGGGATTCCTTGCTTGACAAAAAAAAAAATGACACTTGGTCTATTTTAGCTTTTTATGCACTTTTAAATTGAAAAAGGAGTAATGATAAATTGCATTATGAAAAATTGTAACCTACAAACTATATATAAGATGAAGACAAAAATTAAATATTACCATATAAAGCTATACTTAATGTTATTTCACTTATAAAGTGACTGCTATGACAGAAATCAGCGGGGAATTGTGAATTGGTAATGCATTACTGAATCACATTATAGAATCATCTTTATTAGATACAGACACAATTCTTCTATTTAACCAGCGAAACTTTTTTTTTAAATTTTTGTATTTTCTTTAAAAATATAAAAAGTAGAGGCTGAATGGGCACAGATGGACAAAGCCTGAAAGAATTGTCCAAAGCCTGTTTGAAGCCACTGCACTTTAAAACCTTAAAGATCTTCTAGCTGTTTTTAATGAGAGCTTCAGTTCGTGAGGAGTGGGATAAAATCCCTGATTACATTTAGGACACTTATGCACCTCTCTGTCCATTTTTCTACCATATTTGCTGGGGGAAGGGGTATTGCGCTCTTTCCTTTCTTCTTTAATGACATCTTTTACTTGATAATCCCTTGATGCAGAAGAGCTTTTGAAACCCAGTGGAGAAGAGGGTCATGGGGTGGTCCTTTACCATTAGCACAGAATTAATTAAATAACAATCTGAGAAGAAAAGAAAACCCCTTGCTGTTCAGATCTTAGTGAGTGAAGTGAGATGAATATATTGAGGTCAGATTTTCATCAGGTCAGTTTCTTCTTCCTTTTTTTTTTTTGTTACAAACACAGCGCTCACTATATGAGGCATCAGCTCTTTGTAGTCAAACAAAAGAGCATCAGATATGGAGGTCAGATATAAGTCAGGGCTATCCAGAGGGCAATAAATTAGAGCAGTAGAAAAAGAGAGACAACAGTAAACAAATAACGAATGGCTGATGGGACAAAACAAATAAAGAGACAATTTAGACTGATTAATTTATGGTAAAGTCACATTTAAGACACACAAATTTCATTTTAGAGCCAAATAGCTACAATGTAATTCATATAGCCATAAGCAGTGATAAACAGGACAACGCATGGCCTTCATTGTAGTAAAGCCCTACCAGGTTTATGACTCAAGACAAAATTATTGGAAAGCTTTTGGCCATTAGGTATGCTTAGATCACAGTGGTAATAAACTGCATTTCAACTAGTCAAAAAGCACTGTCAAGAACAACTGGCCACCAGTTTTAGGCAAAATCCTCTAATTCGTTGGGCTGTAACTTGGTCAAGTGGAAAATCAGAAATTCATGCTATAACTTTTGTGATATTTGGTCTGACATTCACATGAACCATATTTGGTGAAAAGTGTAAGAATTGTAAGAGAAGTAGTTAAAATATATATTGTATTTTATGATAATTGGGTTCTAATAATGGCATGTGGTACCCAACAGAGTGCAGCACGGATGATGTATATTTGTAGGACCAAAACCCAGAAACAAGTTTTAGCACGTCTGGCTCCAAAGTAATTCGGTTTTGAATTTTTTTTGGTGTTTTGTTTTTTTGCTAAAATGCCTGAAATAAGGTCTGTTGTGATCAACACAAAGCTCAAGATATTTTCACATTTTATGTTATGACATCAAATACATCAATAATACCCCTTGTGATTTTTTTTTCTTGTCTTGAAAATGGTAGTTGCTAACAAGTGGCTAAATGGAACAACAGAGGCTGTTGGGGACATAAATGTTAGGAAAATCAAACAGGAAAAAGTATCTACTAGTCCATTTTCACAGACTCACTGGATAACTGAAAAGCTTAACGGTTTTGTTGTGTAGTGAATTTATAGCCTACTTTTAGATTTTTACTTCTGCCAGTTGTATTTAGGGTTTAAAAGTTGTGTGAAAAGTTTGTGAAGATTATCATGATAAACAAAACGTGTAAGAATCATAAACATTTGCTGGCCACAGAGCTTTTTTTCCTGCAGTAATCCAAAAGCCAATGGAAAAATCCTATTGGATTTTTGTCAAGAGAACCAGGTTGATACCAACTTCTGGGTTGGCCTTAAAACAAATCCGTCGACAGATTGATCGGTTTTGGTAGTCGATAGTTGGAACTTGGAACTATCGGCAAAAATCCATGCCGATAGTTTTTCCGGATTGCGTTTGTTGCTGGGGCGGCTGAGAAGGACCACAGTCATTATACAGGTCGAGAGCGGCCTCTAGAAGCAGAATCACTGATGCCTCCTGCTGCTGTTTGTTTTGACACGTGACACTGTAAGCTGCACAAAGCAGGAGAGTTCAGTCCTATTGGATTTTTGTCAAGAGAACCAGGTCGATACCAACTTGTGGGTTGGCCTTAAAACAAATCCGTCGACAGATTGATCGGTTTTGGTAGTCGATAGTTGGAACTATCGGCAAAAATCCATGCCGATAGTTTTTCCGGATTGCGTTTGTTGCTGGGGCGGCTGAGAAGGACCACAGTCATTATACAGGTCGAGAGCGGCCTCTAGAAGCGGAATCACTGATGCCTCCTGCTGCTGTTTGTTTTGACACGTGACACTGTAAGCTGCACAAAGCAGGAGAGTTCAGATGCGGATTTACAACAGACAACGAAACGGTATGTATACAGTAGGCTATAAAGCTAGTGACGTGAGAAAGCAAATTTATATGTTCATGCAGCCGACAGAAACTCCTGCCGCACCACAGTGCACTACTCACATAGTTTTCCATTAAATTACATTATATTTGTCCTAAATCATTGTTAATGGACATAATGACTTCACCCTAGGCAGGAAGATTGTGTATTGTGCATTTTTCAGCAAAACGTAGGCTATGTCTTTCTGGGGCTTTAATAAAGTCTGTATGCTTCATTTAGAGAGCTTTAATATAGATCGCACTTTTTCTTTCCATTTTACTCTGTATTTTTAAACACCGAACTTCAAACTCATCTATGCTGCCTTGTTCATTCTTGAAGCGAACCTTTGTCTGTTTAGTGATTAATTAAACTGTTTTGGACACCGCTTGAATTGAACATGACGTGTCCAGTGTGAGTTGTTCTAGATGCAGCTCTGTGCTTTTTGCCAGGTGTGCGACTGATATATTTTGTTATTTTTAATTAGATAATCATCAAGTGTTCTAAAATAGAAGCAAATAAAGTGTGAAAGTATACATACAATATCCATATGCATGTAATTTCAATGCTGAGGCTTTTGTGTAGATGTTTAAAGATGGCCATCTTTAAGTATGACTGTTGAGATGAAATGGTAACACTTAACAATAAGTCCATTTGTAACATTAACTAAGGTTAATAAAAGCTGTTGAATTATTGTCCTTTTTAGAGTGTGTTAATTTCAACACTTACTAATAGATTTTTAAAATTTGAAAGTTGCTTCTGTTAACATTCATGAACTTTAATGATCAATAGAATTATTATTAATATTTTTATTCATTTACAAAATATTGTTCAGTACTGTTTTTTTTTCTTTTGGTTAAATAGTAAAGCACTATTTTAGTTTTCGTTCAGTATTTAATCGGTGGATTAATCGGTATCGGCCACTGTGGTCGAACCTAACTATTGGTATCGGTAAAATCCATTAGCCAACCCACAGAGACCAAGAAAACTACCCCTTACTACTATAGTGTTAGTGTCTGAGCAAAATCCCATTACTTATCTGGCTATTTCATCATACTTTAAGCATTATCTGATAATATTCAACAGGCTGAAGCTTCTTCAATAATACATGTGTAAATCTGAAAAGATCATTTAAAAGACATTCAGAGGACTAACATTTATTTACTCTCCAAAACACCCGAAGGTTCCGCCTCATATAAGAGTTTTTTTTTTCATTCAAGATTATCAAATTAGGCTTTACTTGAATTAGAGGTGCGGTGTCTATATCAGATAATATGGCTGTCTGAGTGAAGCTTTCCATTTCAGTAAAAGCATGATAGCAGGACTAGATGCAATACCTCTGACTTTCTCAGAGGGGGAAAGAAATGCCTATTTTTAGTTCCCCCACTATTGAATAAACAGGTATTTTTGCCCATATCTGAAACAAAATGACACATAATATAACCAAGTATCCTCACATGGAAACTGGGCTACTAAAATGGATGAATCTTCTAACAAATGCATGAAGTTCTCACACCTATTCCACTGCGATTATTAAGGATTCCCTTGCTAACAGACAGGCACTTTACTTTACCCCGGTAACCTCATCTGCAGTGATTTCAAAGGTGATTGACTAAAAATGGATATAACTCATAAATGATTCCACCATCAAGTTCTCAATGCATTATGCAGGAATCAACAGTCAACGGTACAGCAATTTTGGTCCCCTAAATTCTATGAATATATCCATATACAAAAAGCGGATGCATGTTTTCTACACTAGCTTATTCCAATGCTGTTTCTATTCTGGGAGCAAGTTCATTTTAAGTTTATCTCTAAAAATAATGAACATCTCATGCATCTCTCTGTATTTCTGAATTCTTGGATAACTTGGAAATGTGTCAAGTAGCAACAGAGGCAGCATTAAGTTCAAAGATTTAATCTATAACCTAGAGACGCAGAGTGACAATGTGAGCTACATGCCCTAGTAATGGTTTTCCCTTTGAGCTTATGTACTGCAAAATTCAGGAACAGAGAAAATTGAAAATAAAGTCTATTCATAAGAATGAACACAAAAAGAAGACAGCGACATGAGTGTAGCCTATCCTGAAGCACAGTCTGTTCTCATATTCATAATTGGATATGAATTGTTAATATAATTTTGGTGAAGGTTAGCTTGGGAGCAAAATGGTGAAAGGATTTCGTCAATATTGCATGGCAGGACTCAAGAGGTTAAAGGAATGGAAAGAAACACTAGTGAATTGTGGAACAAGTGATGGAGCCCTTCACAACCTCTAAATGAAAGAGAGGACACAGAACATAAAGAGAGACAATACACTTACAATACATTCAACAGACAGAAAATTGTATTCAACTTTTTAACCGGTGAATACTCTTATTAAACAAGTGTGAACAAGGCAAAATAAAGCATGCTTTTAGCTGTTATGTGCTAGATATACTCATTAATAAAATAATAAGTCCAAAGATGAATATGAGTTTTGCTCTAGGCAGAGTTACAGTGCATGCAATCCACTAATTAGTAAGACAACAAGGCCTTGACATCTATAATTCAAAACTAGAAAATTAAAAAGTCTTTATTTTAATATCTTGACTGACAAAATACAATTTAGCCTTACTGTAGACTGTTGCCAAAAGCATAATTATGCATGTAATTATCAGCATCTTACATGACTGAAAAAACTTGATTCTGATTGGTCAATTGCTCATGTGCGGACTAGCGCTCTCTCACTTTATATACAAACTCTGGTGCCATCGATTGTAGTGAAAATGACTGCAGGCAACTTCCGTATTAATATTATTGTAATATTCTTGCAGTGTTCATCTTGTCGCTAAGCAGATTGTTTTATATTTCGACTATTTTTCTTAACAGAAGACGTAAAACAATATACACATAACATTATGAAATAATTCTAACTATATATCAAGATTTCATGTACATGCATTTATATACTTGGCAAGTAATATTTAATGATATTTATGAACAAAATTGTTTATAGCTATACAGCAGCTCTACAGAACACAGTAGTGTCATTAATCAGCTCAATTCAGTTTAAGCGTTGTTCTCATCCGATAGTGTCAGTGCCGTCAAATCAATAATATTACCGAATATTAAGTGTCTTTCAGAACCCCAACTAAGCAAACCAAAGGAACCCAAACTCCATCAGATGACAGAAATTGGACAAATAAACCTTGTGAAAAACAAGGCTCAATCAGGGAGCCAGTTCTTCTCTGGTCTAATGAACAAACACACTACGATATTGATTCCACACCGGAACACATTCACATCAGATTTGTGGATTAATATTATTTAAAAAATTTGCGTCCAGCAAAATTGTCACAAAATAAACCTCCATGTACTGTTTGAATCAATGCTGTTTTGGCAATAACTACAGTAAATATATTGAAATATTCTTTATAGGTATGAATGAGCTCTGATGTATTTTCAGACCTTCAGGTGTTTAATGGCATTGTTCACAATTAACAATAAAAGTGTTTTATTAGGAACATTAATTCATTTCAACCTGAGGGGCAAGATCATTATTTTTATATGAATTCACAAAATAAGACAAAGTGGTTGTTTGTGAAGGGTCCCCTGAAGGCACTGCTTGAGACTGCAGGTAAGAGCAGCATATGAAAACCCTTGATCCTCAGATTTCTGCACCTAATGAAGAATTCATGAATATACCCAATGGAACCGGACGGAAGTCAAGTGTAAGAACACACAATACTCCTGCCATCTGAGGCTGAGCACTTAATATTCTCAGTCTATTATCACACATGGGGTCTGATCTACTTTCTATCGAGCTCAAGTTCCTTATCTCTTATGGCTTTGACCCCACTGAATAATGCAGGTGGTTTTTCTAGTTATAAAGCAGAGGTGGACACATATTTTGACCCAGACACTGTTATATTATCTCAACATCTTCAGACCCAACAGTGTTTGTTTGCTCATATGTATTTGTGATATCCCTGTTCTCTTTTTGATCTCTCCCTCTTTCTCACGTTATCCCTTGGATAAAGATTGACAGAAATACTAGCACCATCTCCATAATTCCTCCATTTGTGGGAGAACTACGGCTATTTGGTAGAAAATTGCTTTTAAAGGTGCCAGTACTCAGAGGGCAGCTCACAGTTCGACTGTGATTCTGTAATGGCCCTTGCCACATGTGCTATGATGTAGACACATTCACAAAGGTTTTCACAGTTTCATGTTCACTTACCCCTCTGTCTTCAAAATCAATACCGTGCCATACTCCGACTACGAGACCTTGATATTCTGCTGTTATTTTCGGTTTAGTTCACAACTAAAATAACAGTTTTCAGTTCTTACAGCTCCTGGGAAGTCTGTTGGAGTCTGATATTGGTTTTTATTTCAGTGTTGAGAAAAATGCTGCTAATCTATACAACTTTATAGGCTATAGAAAAAAACTACATAGGGGTTAATGAGATATAAAAGTGTCCATGATAGAGAAAAGGAAAACTTTTAAAAAATCTAGTTTAAAAACACGTGCCAAGTTCTTAGAAATGTATGATTTGTGCTCAGGTTGATTTCATAAGGATTTGATATGACTTTGATACCATTTATATACCATTTTATAACATTGTAAATGAAACATTACATTTAAATAAAATTTAATTTAAATAAAAATTTTATTTAATGACCTTATATATAAATAGCAGGTCATATACACACATAACCGTTCAAAATATTTTGTTTTTTTGAAAGAAAATACTTACCGAGCAAGTGACCGTAAAGACATTTATATTGTTATATTGTATTAAAGATATCCATGTCAAATAAATGCTGTTCTTTTGAATGTTCTAAATATTCATTAAATAATTTTGAAAAAATAAAAAAATAAATAATTATCAGTTTCCACAAAAATAACTGTTTCAACATTGATAATGATAAGAAATGTTTCTTGAGCACTAAATCAGTATATTCAAATGATTTCTAAAGGATCATGTGACACTGAAGACTGAAGTTATGGCTGCTAAAAATTCAGTTTGGCCATCTCAGGGAAATATTACATTTTTAAATATATTAACATTGAAAACAGTTTACAAATAGCAAGAAATATTAATTCATAAATGTCATTACGGATACCACATATATTTCACAGAAAAAAAAGAGAACTCATTGTATTTACGCATTTTCAATATGTATGCATTTTTAATAGATCCAGTTTTTAAAAAGTAATGTCACTGACCCATATACTTCTTGAACATATGTGGGAATTTAATGTAATAAAATGCACACACACTACTTGCTTCAACCATTTCAACAACACAGTTAGTGATGAGAGGTCTGACACTGATGCTTGTAATGGGTTAAGCAGTTTGTGTTCACATTAACCCTTTGCTGACCCTGGCCTTTGCCTGTGATGAAGTTCATACACGCAGAAAATCCTTGTGTAATTAGTAAGATCATATTGCTAAATACTGAAAATGTGGGATACTGTACATCCATAACAAACCTATTATTTGAATGTTATAAAGCGTGCTGACAGAACAATCAATAGAAGATGCATCTGCACACTCACTGGCTGTCAAATATTGGCTTGTAAATTATAGCAAAAGAGACCGCGTGCGGGGCACAAAGGAATAAACCAGACATGATCAGGTTGACACAGACTGTTTGAATCTCTTCACACTCATGCAGTAACATGTATTTTCAGCAAATATCCAATTGTCATTACTCAAACGCTCATTCACACCGGTCAATGGACATATCACATTCATAAAGCGTGCATTTTACGTTTATTTCCATCTTTCTTGGATTCAGCTCATTTCACTGGGCATTTCAAAACATGTGCAACATAAAAAAGGACACATAATCAATGTTCCTATGTAATCATGTGTTGGACATGGCATAGTGCACATCAATAGCTGTATGTAATAATGCACTGCTCTTCGATTAAGTAAAACAACATGGCTTTAAGAAAGAAAATTCTGTGAATGGACAGATCCAGCATGGCATTTTACGATCCTCGTCCTCTTTCAGCAAAATGAAGCAAACTACACAAATTCAAGTCGTTTTCCTCAAAAAATGCAGCCTGAAAAAATGGAGTGTTTGTCTAATTGTTGTCTGACTAACAGGCGGAAAATCTCTCCTGAATGTGAAAGTCTCACCGCCTGAGGCAGCTTCACACAGCTCGCATAGCATGCAAGTTATTTAGCCTCTATCTCTGAAACAACATACAGAACTACCAAATTTTGCTATAAGTTTGATTGCATCATATAATAATTGCTGTTAATAGTGTTCATCGTCTGTTTGATTATGTCTTTAATTGATTTTTCCGTACATTTCTGCCATATGTACATTAACTGACAGTTACCACTTATAAGCTACCACTAAATATTATAGAAACGTAATTTTCTGTAAAGTTGCTTTGCAATGATTTGTATCGTGAAAAGCGCTATACAAATAAACTTGAGTATTGAAAAATTGAATTGAACATCCAGAGCAGTCAATCTTAAGACAGATGTGAGAAAAAATCCCACCAAGCATGTGTGTTTTGATGAGAGCTGACTGTTGTTGTGTTATGATGGTGTTGTGCAGACATTCGGTTGGCTTATTGTACTGTAGAGTCAAGTTGGTCACATCACTCTTGGATTGATAGAGTCTATCCAGGCAAACACAGAGTGTTTTGTCTGCAAACACGTGTATCTAAGACAACTTGGCTCATAAAACATAGTTCTTGATTTAAAAAAAGAAATGACAAACAATGCCATTTTAAAAGTTTTAATGATATAAAATATATTATTATAGAATTTTTACAAAATATTTTAAGTAAAAAAAAAAGTTAAAATGTTTAAGGGACTTAAATGGTGAGGGAATCTGTGTTATGGAATACACTTTAGCTTAAATACATTATTAATAAAAACATTAATAACAAACAAAAATGCATTAATTATTATTATTAATAATAAAACTAAGACTAAGCTATATTACAGCTGAAGTATGTTGCTAATATTGAAATTACACTCAAATAATTCTCAATAAAAAAGAATAAAAAGCTAAGTGCCAGGGCCTTAGAAGGGCCTATGGCCTGTGTGTGTCCTATTCATACACTGACATCACATTTGGGCTAAATACAGCTTTTATTAATCCATGCATACTCTCACATGTAAGACCAACTGCACATTTTCTCCATCATATGATTCTAATGTCTCCCAGTGAGTGTTCTGTCAGTGATTTAGAGAAGCTGTTTGACATGTCTGAATATCCCAAAACAGTCATGACTAATGAGCTCATGTGATGAGCACAATTACCAGTGTCAGAGATCAGAAGCACACTGAACTGACTGACACAACAGGCTTTGAGCTCATACTGAGATGAGCCCTGCCCTTTGGGGACGGGTCATTATAATACAGACGAGACATGAAAAGTAAGGTGGAGGAGGGTCACCCCGTTTATAGCAGCTGAGGGAACAGCTGAACCTCTGAACCTATGATTAATTTTAATTAGGATATTAGCAAGTAGGTAGCATCTCCTACCAAAAACCTGTCATGCCTGCTGGAAAATCCACCTTAAGCTGGTAGCTGCATTTTAGAACACGATGACTGGTCTAAGCTGGTCATCATGACAGCTAGTCTGGTTAACTGGTCCAAGCTGGTTATTATTTGGTATAACATGTTAGAAAAGAAATAAAGCAACTAGCTGATGGTAATACCAATTAAAGGTGTCCAAGCTGTTTTTTAGAACATTGTGCCTAGGTTACCAGTCTAAACTGGTCACTGGCTGGTGACCCAGTGAGCTGCCAGAGTTAGTACAGTAGCTAGTTTGTTGCTAGTCCAAGATGGTCTACCAGCTAATAACCAGCTTGGACCATTTTATGACCACCATAGACCATCTAAAGACCACTTTAGACCAGCTACAATGCTGTTCCAAAACAAAGTTACCAATTACCATTTTTGCCTGGATTTTCCAGCAGGATTTTCATTTTCAGGATGATGATATGTGAAATTCTATATTTTAAGATATGAATCAAGGCTTTGAAATGAAACATGGTAATATATGATTAGTCACTACGAATGCCATTTAAAAAAAAAATCCACACAGTATATTGTTATTTATTATATTATCAATAATTTTATTTTACTTTTGAATCCAATTTTAAATCGTTTAGCAATGAACTGTTTCATTTTAAAGATTATAACTAGAGAAGATTGATTTTCACAGAAACACTGATTGACACACAATTCACTTGCTTCAATCACAAATAATGAACCTCTCTGCCTCTCTGACCCTCTTCTTCATCACCATTTCATTCAATCCATGGGGTGGCTGCACTCGGTAATTAGAGAAAATGGGGCTATTATTATCATTACACCTTGATGAGTAAAGGACAAAGAATATGTATTCTCCCACACTCTTTCTATCGCTCCCGTCCCGCTCTCATCTCAGAGCTGCAGGGATTAATGCTATGCTGTCATTTGGTATTTGGACTGCAGTGACGTTTACCTGACTAGCATGATGATGCATCTGCTTGCTAACATGGGCTTCAGAAAGCGTTTAAGAGGCCAAGCCCAAAACAACAGCTTTTCACCATAGCTAGTTCTCATAACATGGCTGTTATTTGACAAAGAGAATCACATTAGCTCACTTCAATTACAAAACAATCCTATTTTTAAGTGCTTACAGCACTGATGCTAATGAATGTCTTAGGCTGCATGCTCAGTCTAACAAATCGCAGGAGAGCTGCTTATTCCCTTCTACTCAATTCAATGTCAGCTTTCATTACGTGTTCGCTCGTAGGCTGGTATATAGCGAAAAATCGCAGGCTGTTCTCATTATTCATTCCCTTAAAGCGACCGCACCACCATCCTGACAATCAAGACGCCCATAAACAGCTGCTCATGCATATATACATGCACAACTGTAGGATAGGTGCAACAAGGACTGGTTCCCCAGTTGTACAGAAGCCAAAGATTTGTTATTATACCCCTGGGCAATCAGCATTGCAAATGTTAGGTAGAGTGTCAACAATGGATAAAGGCCAATGTGCTGGCAGGGCCGACAGATCAATATCTCTGCCATTGATTCACATGTTGAGAATGCAAAACAGGTGGTAATCATGGGCACCACCAATAAAGCTTGGTGAACAACATAATTAAAGGCAGTGGAAATGTTTGGTGAGGGGTTATTCAGATTTACGGTGGCTTTGTTCTGACAATGTGTTACTAATGTGCAAAGCTATCATGGTATCTCTTTTGACCTGTAGAGGAGAAAGATACTGAGGCACTCATTACTGACAGAGCTGCAGAGGGATGTGACTTTATCAATACCCCATCTCTGTTAATCTTTGTGGCATTGTCATATTTGTTTGGGACTAATTTTTAACAGGTAGAGAGACGAGCGAGTCAGAGAAGGAAAGGCTATTGTAGTCACACAATTGAAGGCTGATTGTAATCCATGGTTGCACTGACTTGATTTTAATCAGAACTGGTGCATTTTATGAAGACTGAAAGGCTCCAAATTTGGGCACAATATATTTTCACCAAAGTAAGAAATAGCAAATGAGAGGACAATATGGAAAAAAAAAATCTTCAAATAAATTAAAAACCTGCATTATTTTCAGATTATCAATAATTTGCATCATAAAAAAAAAAGGATTTAGTAAACCAGTAAATTAATTATTAATTATTACATTATGAATTAATTAACTTTAATAAATACATATTATTTTATTAACTTTTAAAGTTGATAATATTATAAAATTGTCCAGGCAGGTATCATATTTTGCAATATACCTAAGCTTTTTTAAATTCTTAAAAATATTAATAATAATAAAAACATTAGAAATACATTATTATTGTTGTGGTTATTATTATTATAGTCTTTATTATTATTCATAACTAAAGTATATTTATTAAAGCTAAAGTACATTGGATAAAAATAAATATGATATGCTTATATGGATTATTTAATAACATTTAATTAAATTATCACCAAAAAGGACACATACACTTGCACTCTGGTAAACAAACAAAAAAAAACAAATACATACATACATACATACAACAGTGGTAAACCACTGCAATGAGCAAAGCAGCTTTGAATTTCTCGATTTATTCCCCAGCCTGAGACTGAAGGTGATTCAGGACACACAGTGACTGTGTTTTCCTCTGTTCAGTCTCTGTCTCAAATCTAATAGAGTGAGCTACGCTAACAGTGTGGATTGATATGTCACCTAATTTCGCTAAACTGAGGTCATAAATGCTGACTCAGCTGTACACTGGCCTGACAAATTAGAAATGAAAAGTGAAAATTACCCGTAAGTGACCTGTACAGAAATGAAGAAGAATTCTACATAGCCAAAGGTGTTTTAGAAATCCCGAAGCCATGAGCAATTATGATGTTTAAAAGCAGGCTTCTGTGGAGAGATCTGTTATAATGAGATCTTAGGCCATTAGCATTGGTTCTCTTCACAAAAGCATGAACTCTGCTTCCTGCAAGTCTTCTAAGGCCTTGTAGCTTGTATAAAACATGATGAATAGTGAATTCAGTAATCCAGTATGCTTGAATTTTTGCAAGAATGATACTGAAGTTCATAATTCATCATGTTTTATATACAACTACATCAACAAATCATAAACCTAGTTTTTGTAATTCCATAACACTTACTTTCTATTCGCATAACTCCGATGATTAATTGAAATCACCCAGGGCCAGTCGCTTCACATTTGCTGGCGCTATTCATCAGTGATTGGGTGAAGGGAAACGATTAGTGAGATTAATCAACCATATGGTGTTTCATACTACGTTGAGCCGACATTCTGTTTACCGTTTCCCATTGATCAGCTCTGCAAATGCAGCGAACAAGTCTTATGACAGCCTGCGAGTGTGTGTTCATGAGAAGAAAGCCAGTAGCACATAGATGAGAAAATGGGCTTATGAAGGATTTTGAGGGGCAGATGGAAAGTTAAGTTCTTTACACAAAAAATGGCTCACAGTCTGCGAGTCTGTTTGCTCTCAATTATTTTCACCCATCCAGTGGGGAATGCCAATTATGTATAATTTTCCAAAAAAACAGTGCAATAAATTGTTAACTAACAGTAGAATTTAAAAAGTGTACAAACACTTTTTGTTAATTGAAAGCTGAAATAAAATATGAAAAACTTAAACTAAATGAAAATTTGACTTGAAATAAGTTTTAAAAATTGCTAACTGGATATAAAAAAATAAAACCAAGCTAAAATTAAAACTGAAATAAAAATGAAGTAAACCTAAAAAGTAGTAGTAAAACAGAAAAAAATGATTTTTTTACAAAAAAAAAGTGGCAAAAGCAATAAAAGCAAAATTAAATAAAAGTTAAAAAATTACATTCAAAATATTCATAAAAATGACAATAGTATATAAATAATACTGAAATAACAGTGCCTTGTGAACAATATTTAGATCATGAAAACCCAAGCAGTAAAATATAAAAGTAGGAAATATTGTCTTTCACACCAGCAAAAGATTTTTTTTGTGCTTTTTTTGCTTTTAACAAACACATTAAAGTGGAAGTGTGCAATTTCTAGTGTCATCAAATGCAAAATAATAATTTTCCAGCAGGTAAAGACTATCAAAATGGTATAGAACTAGAACAACAGTTTCAGCAGTGAATGATAATTCACTCAAATAAAAAACATAATAAATGCAAATATACAAAACTACATAATTATGCTAACAAAAATACAGCTTTTTATCACTAATAAAATACTAAATAATAGTGGATATATTTGGCTCTGAAATTAATATTTCAGACATTTAATGTTGTTTTACTATATTTGGCTCTAATGATACTTTGTTCAAGATACGGTGTAAAATCTTGATTGGTATAACTGCATAAAAATAATTATGGGCTGTCATTAATCTCACATTTTTGGACACACGTCCGCTGCTGCGGGACACAACAAAGGGGAAGCAGTAATTGGCAAAGAAACTGTTGAGATAGTGGCAAACAGCCTGGTGTTCTGTCTCTCTGGCTTTGTATGATGTGTGATTAAACCCCTCTTTGTATCTTCATAGCCTCGCACTCACTCACTCTCACACACACTTACACACATGGCCCCGTTCCATAGCAACACAAAATTGAATTAGATCTCCTGGACCCAATCTGAAAATGATTAAAGCTATCTCTGGAAGGCCGGAAATAAAGTTTTATTCTAACGCACCTGGCACAAGCGTTCTCTCTTGAATCACAGAGTGAAGAACTCACGTTTCTTCCCTCACAGGCTTTCAATGTTTATGCTTTGTTTTAACCTACTACAGGTTAATTTATTGTTTACAGTCTTTTCTTGATTTTTTTTTAAAGTGCGAGCATTTTTTTTTAAAGACTGTCCTTTAATGTCCTCAGAATAGATGTTTATATGACTCCAGAGGCTATCATTAGTGAAAGTAAAGAGAATTTTTTTTTTCATGTGTCAGTCAATGTAAAATATAGGGCTCTCTGGAATACTTAAAATGATTAAAGCTATCTCTGGAAGGCCGGAAATAAAGTTTTATTCTAACGCACCTGGCACAAGCGTTCTCTCTTGAATCACAGAGTGAAGAACTCACGTTTCTTCCCTCACAGGCTTTCAATGTTTATGCTTTGTTTTAACCTACTACAGGTTAATTTATTGTTTACAGTCTTTTCTTGATTTTTTTTTAAAGTGCGAGCATTTTTTTTTAAAGACTGTCCTTTAATGTCCTCAGAATAGATGTTTATATGACTCCAGAGGCTATCATTAGTGAAAGTAAAGAGAATTTTTTTTTTCATGTGTCAGTCAATGTAAAATATAGGGCTCTCTGGAATACTTCATTCGGATTGGTCCCGTCGCAACGTTGAAAGGTCCGATATTATATCAATATTTATTGCACACCATTTTACGATGATGACTAGCTGACCAAACAAATAAATACATGGACATGAAATAATTGATTAAATTTGAGCTGTTAAGCTAAGAAAATTGAAGTCCATTACAATATACAAAACAAACGTCCGAGCAGCAAGACGTAACTGCAGCAATATTAATACTGAGGTCCTCAGTGGCCATTTTCACCACGAGAGTGTAACGAAAGTCCACTGAAGGTGAGCGTAGTGAAGAACCCAAGTGCAGTTTATTTACAGGTGATCCAAACAATAATCCGAGACTTGACTTGACATGAACAGACTTGACTAGACATGAACAGACTTGACTTGACATGAACAGACTTGAC
>NW_015553274.1:1845124-1845473 GCF_001515605.1 Sinocyclocheilus anshuiensis
CTAGAGACACAGACTTGACTTGACTTGACTTGACGAGGCATGAACAGACTTGACTAGGTATGAACAGACTTGACGAGGCATAACAGACTAGACTCACCGACAGCGGGTTACAACATCACATACACGACCCAAAACACCACATTACATATCCACCCCTCTAAGGGCGGCTCCCGACGCCCTAATGCAACATCCACCCCAACCAACACAACAAAACTTCCAGGAGGGTGGAGGACTGGAGGTGGTCCAGGGGGTGGGATGGAGGGCCAGGCCCATGAAGCGGAGCAGGCAGAGCGGGGAGCCATGGCGGAGCAGGCAGAGCGGGCAGCCATGGCGGAGCAGGCAGAACAGG
>NW_015553274.1:1845724-1853514 GCF_001515605.1 Sinocyclocheilus anshuiensis
GAAACTTTAACTTAACTGGCATGGTGTGAGCAGGGCCTGGAGTAGCTGGCATGATGTGAGCAGGCTTTGGCGTAGCAGACATGACGTGTGCAGGCTGTGGCTTGGCAGGCATGACGTGAGCAGACCCTGGAGTAGCAGGCGTGACGTGAACAGGCTTCGGCTTGGCAGGCATGACGTGAGAAGACTTTTGGGAAGTGTCATGTTCCTTCTCCATGACACCCACAGTGAAAGCAGATCCACTCAACTGCATGACGAGAACCAACCAATGAGAGACAGGACACATGACTAAGACAACCAATGAGAACATGAACCAAAGAACCAATAGCAGGATAACATGAGGGCAAGGGAATCACATGACTAGACAGGGACCATGACTAAACTCCAAAATAAAAGACATGAAAACATGAACAAGAAACACAACCCAAAACACCACATTACAGAGAGAAAGTGAGTACTCAGTGTTATACAAAACATGAAAGTAGCATGTTCCTATAACTATAAAGTTTTAATAATCGATCTAATTCTATGACAATATCAAAGTCCACACAACAACTATAACAATAATGACAGAGAGGAACTATATTGTTGATATCACTTTCAGAATATTTTCCATGCAGCTGATGAACAATAAAAACAACAACAGCTAATCAAAGAGCTTGAGCGATGTCTGTAGCTTGCTTATTGTTCATTGTTGTGGATACTATTTAGTTATCGTTAGTTATTATATTGTTTATAATATTCTTTACCCAGATGAGTAAGAAAGAAAGAATTCGATTAGCATATTTAGGCATTTAAAAGCTTTGAAAGATATGATACAAAATACTCCATCCTTATAGTCATTAAATATACATATAACATTAATGGAAAGAGATTGAAAACTGCAGAGATGAAGAATGCTTCTTCCTCACAGTGCACCTCTAGTGCCTAATTTAGCAGTCGTATCAGCTTTGAGGAAATACCCAATGTGACCATACACAAATATCAGGGAAAAAGGAGAAACTACCAGACTCAATTATCTTTTGAAGCGATACAGCCACTCCAGGGACTCCAGCCTAGTGGTTGAGCCTTTTAGCAAACTGTCTATATCAATATGACACCCGATTGTTTCCACTACAGTCTTCCATGAATAAAAATCACAGATTTTCATGGACTTCATGCATAATCTTTTACTGGTACTTTTCCCCTCGTTGAATAACTGAAGCTATGTATGTCCCCTTCCTGTAGTGCTTCTCTTTTCAAGCCTCCCTCATGTTTTAAATTGTATGCAGGAGCGAGACAGCCCCTCTCATCCTAGTGTGCGTCTCATCCCAGAAGGGCATCAGGCATCCATATCATTACACCATGTGCGAGACCACTTTTACATTGTACCTTCTCACAATGGCTCTCTGGTGTATAAACTGCAGAAGGATGTAAATCAAGCGTACAAAGTGTATCTTATTCTTGTCCTCAATGACATTGCTAAAGTGTAAAAGGTTTGCTGAGGCAGTGGCTATACA
This sequence comes from Sinocyclocheilus anshuiensis, assembly GCF_001515605.1. Lineage (NCBI taxonomy): Eukaryota > Metazoa > Chordata > Actinopteri > Cypriniformes > Cyprinidae > Sinocyclocheilus > Sinocyclocheilus anshuiensis. The sequence goes on from NW_015553274.1 coordinate 1,847,221, forward strand.
TTTATGAGGTCACTCAGGGCACAAGCATGCATAGATCCGGTACAATACAGCAATTTTCTGTCCTCATAGTTTCACATCCTACATTTCCTTCACTCTCAGTTCAAATGAAAACATCCCAGATACCTTCTCTTTATCTACTTTTCCCTTTATGTGGCTGCTGTTTGCTGACCAGTGTCCATGCTGTATTAATAGTGTCTGACATGGCTTCAGCCTCTTACCCACAATGCTCTATTTCTGTCGCAATTGCTGCTTTTCTTGCAAGATTCCCTCTAATTGATCTACTCTAAGCTCAATGTTCTATTAGACTGCCATATCTTTTATACACACACAATAAACAACCAAAGAAAAAGAGTCATTTTGACCAGCAACTATCTGTTCTGGTCTCACATAATATAAAATGTGCTGATGGCATTAGAGCTAATTTGCTCTTGAAATGGATATTTGATGCATTAACAGTCTAAATCTCTTTTGGTATCGCTGATAGGATTTTAATTAGTTGCTATGTTTCAACTCGTTAAGTTCTGAAGATCAATGTTGACTCCTGTTTTGCATCATTTAAGTCTGCATTGCAGTATCAATGGTGCAGATCAATGGTGCTGTTTGTTTTACATCCTTTGTTTTGATTTAACTTGAATTTTTATGCTTTTATGCAATCTGTCTGTAATATACCATATTTTTAAGCTCATACAATATTCTGTGTATCAAACAACAGTATATTTATTTCTGTAATTGATATCGTTTTTTTAAAAAGTAAACGGGTTCAGTAAGATTTTTAAGAAATTAAGATTTTTATTCAGCAAGGCTGCTTTAAACTGATCAAAAGTGACAGCAGACAAATGCAGTTTTTTATGAAATAAATGCAGCCTTCGAGACCATAAGAAGCTTCTTTCAAAACATAAAAAAATCATATATATAAACACATATATATATATAAATACATACACGTCTATACATATATAAGCTTTTTTTATGTTAAACTACTACACTAATTGACCTTGATTGACAGGCGATGACCAATCATTACGCCGAAACCACCACTTTGTTCGACAAACATACCAGAGAGGGAGGAGAGTAGATTAAAGGGGTCATAGGATGGCCATTTTCCACAAGTTGATATGATTCTTTAGGGTCTTAATGAAAAGTCTGTAACATAGTTTGGTTAAAATTTCTCATTGGTAGTGTAAAAAACACCTTTTTTTACCCTGTCAAAAACAGCTCTTTTCAGAGTAAGCCGTTTTGTAGCATTTCTCTTTAAATGTTAATGAGCTCTGCTGACCCCGCCCCTCTCTTCTGAGCCGCTCTCTGAGGGACTGTTTACTTTAGCTGCATTCATCGTGAAACTTGCTAATCAGCACATTATAAGGAAAGGCGATTTGCAAAGATTAATTAAAAAACCTTATACTCACTTCTTCTGTAGGTGAAGCTGGATCACGAATGATTCGTGCGAACATAGACGCATTTATGTAGATCGGGGGCGCATTCCCTTCAAAAACAAACGTAATCCACTGCATCTTCAGCGGCTCAGATGTTGGGAGTAAATGACGACTGCTATGTTCATTATTACATCCAACAACAGAACACCTCAATCGCTTAGGAGTCATTCTTGTCTACATCTGTTCTGGCGGTGAAACAATGGCGGACTGATGACAGCTCACTCAGGGCGTGTCTAAGGTAAGACACCACTCCAGTCTGTGCTGAAACGCTATTGTCAATCAAACTATCGTGGGAGGGGCCTGTCTGTGTGACGTCACACAGACAGGCATCTGAGAATGGCTCGATTTGAGAAAGGGGGAAAGATTTTAGTAGATTAAAAAAACCACTGGGTGGATTTTTATCATTATAGGGTGGTTGTGTACACACACTGCCAACACACATTTCAGTTCAAACAACTTGTAAAAGTGCAAGTAGCATCCTATGACCCCTTTAACATCAGTGGACTTAAATGTGAAAAATGGTGTGTATTGACGTCTTTCCGCAGTTAAAATAAAATACATTCTGATGTTCATTCAAGTTTATTTTGTGCTATAACTAGTAAATATTAAAAGATAATCCGTTCACATGCCACTTGAACTGATGTGCTATATGTCACAACACATTAAAGAACCACCAAACGGTATTTATTGTTTAAATTTCTTAAAAAATCAAAACAATTTGAAAGCCGAGACTTTGTTTTATACCAACCTGCTCTATCTTGTCTGTCAGCACGTTGTCAGTGTCCTCTTTGCTCTGCCATGTATTTTTCACTGCATGAGAACATAATGTGTGGTGTGAGAGCATCATGGCTTGTTGGACATAGCAACAGTAACTAAGGGGGGCGGGTCTTTGCGAAGGGTCAGTTGATCCAGTGCTGCTTTAACAAACACACATCTAGAAAAGAAAACCATAGTTCATGCCATATGCCAAATTAATCCATTACCAGCTTGTTCAGACATCCATAATGTCATGTAATGATGAAGCTGATGCCGTGGATAATCCTAGAGTAATCTGGTAGATATTGATTTAGCAAGCACTTGATAAAAACACAATCAAGTGGGCGACAGGGTGTGTTCTGCTTGGACGTGTGATGGATGTGTTTCTGCCCTAATGACAGATCCCCAGCAGAAATATCAGGCTGATACTGTTTCATAATCTTAATGCATTAATATTATTGATGTTAGTTGGTCTCCCATAACATGTTTGCTTAATAAGCTGTAGATCAGGGGTGCCACTTACTTTGTTGCTTTAACTGTAATGGAGTACGGACATTTCAAAATAGGTTTCAAAGTCATGGCATGAATTTAACAATTATAAACACCGTGCACGAACTTGACTTACTAAATGTAAACTAAATATGATGGGTACTGCTCATTACTTTGCCTTTAGGATACTAATACTGCTAAAAAAAAAAACAGTACAGCACCAGGAGCACTTGATTTATGAAAGGCCAACTCCATATCTGTTCTCTCAAAATTGCCAATAAAATCTGTAAAGATATAAGTGCTAAGTAATTTTCAGTGAGAAAATGATAAGAGAAACCCCTTCTGAAAGGGCCGGATAGAAATGATCTGTGCTGGAATATCTGCACTGGAAACAGATAATAAGAAGTTAATGGATGAAAAGTTTGTTCTAGTGAAGGATATTAAATATTTAGTGTTCTGAGACTGGAAAACCAAAACTACTCTATAAAACAAAATGCTGAGCTTTTCATTCTTAATTGTTATACAGAATGCTTCATCTTGGGTCTGGATTAATGGTTCTGAATAAATGAAAAATAATATAAATCACAGTATGTGCATGTGTGTGTATGTGTGCTTGTCCATGAGCGTGAACACCGTATGGTGTAATTTTGCTGGACTATTCCCTTATGTCTATGGTTACATGTGGAAATAGGCCCCCTGGTTCCCACTGAGGCAGGTGAGTAATGTTTTAACATCAGCAATGGACCAATCAACTTTATTGCAGTTGTAAGGTGCTATGCATTTGTGGGCACTTACAGCTTGCAACATGAATAATGCAAACTGGTTATCATTTTAGTAGACCGTTGTGTGGGAGCACTTTAGATGATTCACGTACTGACAGAATGTGCAGTCATGGAACAAGATCCATGCCTGATGAATACTTGAGAAATTACAAAGAAAAGGGACTGCAATGATCTTTTAGGTTGCAACCTAATTCTCAACATAGATATGCAGAATTAGAATCTTATCACAAAATAGAGATGCATTCTAATGCAGATGCTTTAAGTGTTGCATTTGTTAATTGAAGCAACCAAGACTTGAATGTTGGCAGGATAGAGTCGTTCACAAAATGTATTAGTAATTGTTGGTGCTCGCTTTGATATGTGCATCACTATGTAAAATACGACTAAATTTTAAAGTCTGTTTACTAATCCAAGGCAACAGACAGCTACGATGACTTTTACAGAAGTATCCTTTTCTGCACTGGGATTTTTAAAAAATCCTCAAAGCATATGGCCCCACTTCCACTTAATGAAATCATTAGACAAAATTTTAACTCATTTACTAGGGCCATTACTAGAGGGGACTGTATAATACCACATAGAAGAAGTGCTCTTGTGCAGTCATCATTTTCCTATAGAGCAGCACATACTTGGAATACTATACCTATAGAACTAAGAAATATTACATCTTTTGCTTCTTTTTCTGAATCGATAAAAGGGTGGTTACTGGATAATCAAACATGTCTTCATAATTTGAAGTAGTGGTTTCTTGCTTGATTCTGGTTTGTATATGTAAAGTTTTTATGTTTGTGACTATGTTTGCTGGAATATCTGTTCTTTATGTACCTGTGGACTTCGGTTTTTACCATCAACCTGCCAGGGACTGCAGATGAAAATTAGCCTGTATGGCTAAATCTGGCACATTTACGTGATAGACCTGAGTGCTCATGTTAATTAATGTGCACTGTCCCTTTTAAAATAAAAATAAATAAATAAATAAAATTGTAAGCCACGAATCAAACCCAGCAGCTCTCAAATCACTCACAACATTACAAACCCTGATTTGAAGCAAAAAGAAAACTACAATAACAGTACAATACTTTTAGGATGCACTGATCATTGCATCTGAGCCCATGAGCATTGCAAACGACGTAGTTGGATTAAAAAAAGGTGGTACAATATAAAACTACTAATGTATAGACACAAAAAGAAAAAACAAACATTGCAGTACCATGCATTGTTTCACCTTAAAAATATGTTTTTGTGCTGAAATGCTTGGTATGAATGGAGTTAGAAACTTGAGACAGACATGTAATGTCAAATCTCTCAAAAGTGCATGAGAACCTAAAATATTATGCAAAGCCCTGTTGTTCCCTCAGCATGACATGAGGGTGTCCCGTCAGCAGTACACTCTCAAAAAGGAGTCCTACATCTACAAACCTCTTTCTGTAGGTGTCTGCCCTTTGACAGTCCCTAGGACTGTCAGTATACAAACAAGCTGGGTTTGGAGTGGATGCATTAAAATGTTGGGTTGATGCCTGTGTCTGAAGTTTAGTTCCAGACTTGTAGCTGTGAAACATGAGTTGTAGTTATAATATCTTGCTCACCCTTAGATAATAATGTAAATGTTAGTAATCATCTAAATAATTGTCAAAAGATTCTGTCTGTTTAGTCATGTTGCATCTGAATTGTTGTTATTAACCGTTAAGCTTAGAAGCAGATGGAATATATTTGCCATTACTGTGATTCAAGCTGAACTAAAATCCTTAAATACAACAGCCATCAACAGCTGTGATGAGAAAGCATACACCATATCCAACAAGACTGAATGAAAGAATGATCAATATTACATGTCTGTGCTTTCCAACATCGCTCAAAAATGTCATGGCATTTTGAAAAAAATATCAAAATCACAAGATTTTGTGAAATCGGGATGGGAATTGACACAGTGTTACAGAGATGGAAGAATTAGAGTTAAAACTCATCTATCCATCTATTTACAGTCTTGAAATGATTTAAGAAGGACTGGCCCTCAAGCAATCCTTAAAAAAATCAACGTTACCTGGTCTTTCTCTTTCTATATTGACTAAGTCATCATTTATTTCATAGCGTGCATGTGAAAATATTTAACGGAGAAATCTCATTAAATAAAGAACAAAAAACTTCAGAGAGAAAGCAAAGCAAGCAAGCACATTGATCAATGAGAATGATTGGAGTGGTTGGAGCAGCAGGGAGGAGTCCATCCTGCTGATCTAAGCACTGTCCACACCAGGACCATCGATCTCCACTGAGCTGCAGACTTAGCCTTAACTCCTCTATCCTAACTACCTGCTGTTCTGCCCTTGCTCAACACATCCTCTAGGAGGTCACAAATTCGAGTCCCATATTCCAAATCAAAAAGCCCCATGCATATTTAAAGGGGTCATATGATGCGATTTCAAATTTTCCTTTCTCTTTGGAGTGTTACAAGCTCTTGGTACATAAAGAAGATCTGTAAAGTTGCAAAGACTAAAGTCTCAAATCCAAAGAGATATTCTTTATAAAAGTTAAGAGTCAACCACGCCTACCTAAAACACCTCGTTTAAACGTGCCCCCACACGTCTACGTCACGATGTGGGAAGATTTGCATAATGCCGCCCAAATGTTCACGCAAAGAAAGAAGGCGTAACTTTTATTCTCGCTGTAGGAACTGTTGTGCATCTCCTAATAAAACACAAGTACCACAAGAGCAATTAGACAGCATTTTTAAAATTTTTCAGTCTTGCTGTTTTGCTTTTTTGTTAAAGCAGTGTTTCTGTTGTAAAGTTATACAGCTACAGTTGTGTTGCTGGGTTTTAAAGCAGGTTTGATTTTGT
>NW_015553274.1:1853793-1854072 GCF_001515605.1 Sinocyclocheilus anshuiensis
ATGTGTGCACACACTGTCAGAGCTGTGTGAGATCACTACCATCCTGCTTTTGTGGGGGTGGGTAGGGGTGTTAAATATGTATTTATTTATATATATTTATTTATTTACTTATGTTTTGTTTTTTTTCCTCATAGGTTTTTAACATTCTAAAAGCTCTTTATTTTAAAGATACTACAAGCTAGTCAGTGTATTCAGTAGGTTTAATGTATTCTAAGTTGCTTCAGAAGTATTGCAAGTATTACATACAACAATAAAACAGTGCATTGACATAAAAAAGGA
>NW_015553274.1:1854182-1854488 GCF_001515605.1 Sinocyclocheilus anshuiensis
CATAAAAAAAGGAAATTTACTTTTGGTACTTAAGTACTTTTAAAAGCAAGTACTTCTGTACTTTCACTTAAGTAAAAATCTGTCTTTACAACTTTCAGTTGTAATATAGAAATATTTGACCAGCGGTATCTGTACTTTCACTCAAGTAATGGAGTTTAGTACTTTGTCCGCCTCTGGCCGCAAGCCCGCCGGCCTCTCCTTCGTCGAATCCGCTGGCCGCGCCGTTCTCAAGCCCGCCGTGTGTGACGCTTGTGAAAGCGAAACTACTTTGTTTGGCCTTCCAAAAGAGGACACAACTAGAAATCA
>NW_015553274.1:1854752-1855176 GCF_001515605.1 Sinocyclocheilus anshuiensis
AACACATTTCATTACACCAAATACACAAAATAATGTTCTTTTTTAGCAACATCATATGACCCCTTTAATCGGATTTATTCATTATGAATAATTGAAATGAAAAATTAATTAAAAAGGACAGCAACTTTTCTGAGGCCTATAACATAAACATTAGCTGAGGGATACAGGACATAACTGTCTCCACAGGCACATTACACTATTATAGGACATGTTCTAACATGAACAACTTTGGTTGCTCCTGCTGATTAGCTGAGTGAAAAGCTGAATGCTTATCCAGGGACATGTCTGTCACGTTGCACACACACGAGGGACGAGGAGACGCTGGAGAATACGTTACCAAGACTTTATTTACAGGAACCAAGGGAGACGAACTCAGGAAGACGTTTACACGAAGACGTTCAACAGCGGACAGAGAACTAGGGAC
>NW_015553274.1:1855636-1878965 GCF_001515605.1 Sinocyclocheilus anshuiensis
GCAGACAGGGAACTTGGGACTGGGAACACTATTTATACACACAGGAGGGGGGGATGACGAGACACACCTGGGAGCAATGAAACATCAAGGGAAACACCTGGGACAAATGAAATAAACTAATCAGGACAGGAACAGGAAACTAACCAAATAAGGGCATGGGAAGGCACATGGGGAGCAGGACACACACAAAACATGGAACAGAGTCTGACAATGTCCTACTTGGGTAAATCATGAAAAATGTCCAAGGGAAAAAGACAAAAACTGTGAAGCACCGATATTAAAATTCATGTCAATTATTTTCATGTTGTGGCTGATAACAGATAAATGGCCAACAGTAAAATTCCATACTATTTAGTAAATTAACAATAAAATGCTAAACACTGAAATAAAATGCTAAACATTGAATCAATCATTTTAATTGCTACAAGTGAATTTAGGCATCACAACATTATAGTCTGAATAAGGAATACTCATTTAAAATTACATTTAAGAGTGCTAATGTTTTTAAGATTAACTTTGCAGTCATCTAACACTCAGTTAATATTAATTTAAACATTAAAGAGGGGAAATGAGCATGCATAATTAAATATCCAGTATCCAAATATCCAGATTTGTCTGATTCTGGTTGGAAATGGAGCAAAAAAGTGTCATTGTCTACATTTATTTCAGTAGTACAATAGTTTTGAGTTGTCCTCTCATGACCTTGACCTTTCAGTCCCTGGGTTTGGCATTTCATGCTGATTTCTTCTAACTCACTTCTGTCATATGTAAGCTTGTGAGCTCTGGGGCCTATAAAGACACTGTTCACAGCACTGCCAGTCTGTTTATTTTAAATGGCACATGCTAGTTAAAAAAGCATCTATATTCCCCGCAGCAAGAAGATAACTTTGTGAATAACGGGCTTTACTGCATGTGCAGATTCCATGTGGGCTGCTTTACTCTCATATAAACAAACGTGAATTATGTTATTGGAACGAAGTAGCACATTACTGGTCTAATGTTGTATTGCCTGTTTCAAATTCTCAACAATGCTTTTCCCCATTCAGATTATTTATGATGCATTTTAACCATTTATGGTTTAGCTTTTGCTGCATGTAAATGTTAAAACCCTCCCAGACATGTCACGATTCAGCTTATTCTCACTGTTATAGCTTTTACGGTTCAAATTTTACTAGCTATAACTGTCAGTGGCTGGGTTTCAGTGGCAGTAAGAGATTTCAATGCCTCATTCTGGCTGGCAATCAGTGATGTGTCTAGATTTTCTTGACTGGAGCGATACATGACAAGGGGGGTAAAAAGCATAATGTGATTCCCCTATTAATAATTATAATCATAAACTAAAAAGTAATTACATTAATGCAATGTAATTATAAAAAGACTGAAACAAGACATGTGGTTAACAGAACAGATTTGTATAAAGCCAGTTTCCATCTCATAGTAAAAATAAAGAAAAGGTAACTGAGAATTTTAATGATCGTCACATTGTAAGATATAAAGTTAGAGGTAAAGTGAAAGGTAAAGTCGCAATTGTGAGATATAAAGTTGCCATTATCTTCTTCCATATTTTTTCGAGCTATTCTCATATCAGTGAAATATTAATGGATGGCTTAAGTAGTACAACTCTGCATGAGTTTGATATTAAAAAAAAAATTATCCATCCATTGTTTTTCTAATTACCTATTAAGGGAGATGATCTCACTCAGGAGAAGATCAATTAAAGAATGAAAAATAAGAGATTCTTGTCTATATGAGAGATTTATCTAATTGCCTGCTGAAAGACAAATACATTGAGCTCAAATGATAAATGCCACTGCCAGTCGCTTTCAGGGAGTAGGGATAGTGACATTTCCTGCTAAATTAGTTATTTCTCCATGTCTATGGTAATGGAGGTGGGAAGAAAAACAAGAGCCTTAGCTCTGTCATGTAGTGAAGAGGTTGTGTGGGCTTGAATTGGTTGAGACAGATTTTATGAACATCAGGATGCAGCTAAGCTGATTGGTGCTTTCTCAAAAGACATCATTGGGTCAAACAGTGTATTAGAGTATATTTTCTAAGAAAAATGGTAGAAACAAAATATTAAATAAAATTTTAAATATATGAAATAATTATATAAACACAATTTTATATATATGTACATAAAAACTACAATTGACTGATTTCAGAGCACATTTCCTTGGTTTTTTGACCAGGTCTTGTCAGACTCCCTCCTAGGTTGTGCATGGAATAACCCTCATGTTTACAAATTGTTTGGAGCCGGAGGTTATACTCCCTTGGGTAAAGTATGCACAACGTGTCACGTCTGTTCTAGCCCTCTGTGTGTCCCGGCAGACCCTACTTCAAGGACACAGCTCCATCAGCCCTGCTCAAAGAGATACCAGCACATTAGAATAATTGGGTGTGAAAATTGCAACTGAAATTCTTGCATCTCCTCCCTCACATTCTCCGACCCATGAACCAGTCAGGAATGAGATCTCAGTGTAACCAGTGGAGTAAAGCACTCTTGAGGAGGACTGAAATGAAAGAAGCAAGCCGTTCATAAGCAAGAGTATTGTATCTGTGTCTTCAGTTTGTCAGTGTGTCTGCTGGTCTGTCATTCTGTGGCAAAAATCCTCAACTGTGGGGAATCTGCAGTCCCAACAGGAGGCTGTTGAGCTGAACAAACCCATGGTGTTATGACAGACTGAAATTAATGTGGACTCGCTTCTGTGGTCATTTACAGGAACATCCTAATCCTGGAGATAAATAAAGGGGGAAAAAGGAAGATAATGATTTTGATGATTTATTATTGTTCTTATTGTTACTGACATTTAACAAATGTTTATCTAACAATATCAATAAGCAAGAGACGCATATTTTAACTTGCTATATGCTGGCATATCTGCTTAATTATGATGGTATTAATAGTACCTTTAAATGACCACTGTGGAAGCCCTGATCATGTGCAACAATGTCATTCCATTTTTTAATTCAATTACTTTGCAATTTACTATCATTATAAAGCAGTTGCGTAGCTACGGATGTCAGTCAGGCCCACTCAGTCAGTTGCTTCAGAAGGTAGCCTAATCATTGTGAATTCTGCTGCAATAATCACAATACTTTATCTATAAAAATAAATTGTGTTGTTGCTCTATCTTGTTTGCCATATAATGATGAAGATAAGTTTGCGAACAGCCCTTAGCTACAGCAGAGATCGCTGGATGCCGTTATACATGCCGTTGTCCATATTAGGGTTTTCCTGGCATGTCACGTTACTTCTATGAGTCCGTTTTGTGCTTTCTGCGCGAGAGCGCCCTCTGGCTTCGAGTATGAATGAAACATCCCCTAATATTCCATGCTCAAGGAGCTGAACAGCTCTGCTAGTGCTAACGTTAATTCACATATTTCTCCATCACCAGCAGCGCTCCATTCTCTAAAGGCTACCTCCCCTACACGCCAGTGTACAGGTACAAAAACTACATTTTCCTAACATTAGTTGCCTAGTCACTGATGTTTATTTCATGTGGTTTATGTGGCCACTGAGCCAGACTATGACTAAGCATGGGTTTTACATACTGTCCATTACTACCCGCCGTGCTCATGCTGTTCTTATCGTTATTTTCTTAACACTGTTTATGATGGCATACAGGCTTATGCTCTGATTAAACGGTGATGTAAATTCAAGCAGGTGTAACTGTTAGTTGTGTTGGCCTATTTTGATAACAGATGTATTTTAGGCTAGGCCCACCCAATTTTCTCTGGGCCCACCCACATTGTAATTCCTGGCTACGCTAGTGTTATGAAGTATTTCTAATGTTCAGGATTCAATAATTAAAACCCATAAATTCAAAAGCCAAAGTATATTTCAGCCCTTCAGTTAACACTCACTAATTTAACACAGGAAATTACAGCTGTAGTCTATTATTCTATTTGACTCATTTGTGTAACTAATGCAAATAATGTAAGCATCAATATGTAATTTTCTGTTCTCCATACATCATACAGTGTTAGCACACTAATCCATCTGATCAAAGTTGGTGTTTGTTGCCATTGGTGATTGTAAACTAGCCTTACTGGCAAACAGTCTAATTGGAATTTAACTGGCTAAGTATGATGTGTGTATTTTCTCAGTCTATTTCATTGTTAATTCAGATGAATGTAACTGCAGAGTTGCAGAAGGTAGCTAAACCACAGTGTTTAGAGTGGGATTGGTCTGCCATTTCCTTTTACTGCAGCAAGAGGAAACGGCACACCCCATTACTCATGCAGTACTTCTAAAAGACAGAGACATCAGCTCAAATCTCTCAGACGGGGGACGTGACACTCACTTACACCTCTGGACATTTCTAGCAGCAGGTCTCGCCATGGGCAGTGGTTTGGAGTCTGAATATGATTCTTCTCTCACAACTTCTGCCTCAACTTACATCTCTCACAACCTACAACCTCTTACTTGTTTCTGAATTTCAATGCTCATCATTTTCAATTTTTCATTCGTTCCTCTCATGCAGTTTTCTCAGATTTAATTAGACATGCTCATATGTTCATAGCTGGCTTGTGTAATGTCCTTATCCCATTTCCCTTTCTTTCTCCATCCACTTTCCTTTCAATCTCAATCTCAGGATCAGTACTCATAGTAGTGCTGACACAAAGAGACAGAAAATCACTTTCCTGAACTTTCCACCATCAAGGTAGAATATTCAACTTCAACTGTGTAGCTGAAGCCCTTTCCATCTTCAAAGAAACACCTGAATACACAATGAATCCGCATTTACTTGTAAAACCTTTAAGGGATAGTTCACCCTAAAATGAAAGTCATTTACTTCCACAGAACATAAAAGGAGAATTTTTTTAAGAATGTACTGGTTACTCGTTTCCGTCCAATTACAATAACTGAGTCTGGAGTTCTTTCCAGCTTCAAAAAGTACACAAAAGCACATCCACAAAGTATCATAAATGACTTCACATGACTTGTGTGCTGTATAAGAGCATATTTGCTGATTCTTATGTTATGGCATTTCCTAATTTCTAAGAATAAAAGTATCTGTTAAAGGGATAGTTCACCCAAAAATGAAAATTCTGTCATTTATTACTCACCCTCATGTCGTTCCAAACCTGTAAGACCTTCGTTCAGCTTCAGAACACAAATTAAGATATTTTTGATGAAATCCGAGAGCTTTCTGACCCTGCATAGACAGCAAAGCAACTACCATGTTCAAGGCCCAGAAAGGTAACAAGGACATCATTAAAATAGTCCATGTGACATCAGTGGTTCAACCTTATTGTTATGAAGCTACGAGACTAATTTTTGTGCGCAAAGAAAACAAAAATAACGACTTTATTCAAAAATGTATTTTCTTCCCTTTCAGTGTTCGACACGTTCATGACAGTACCATGACACATGCGTGTGACAATGCTGCTGACGCAGGAGCTGGCATTCTGACGTCGAACCCAGATGCGCTGCAGAGAGAAGAATTGTTGAATAAAGTCGTTCTTTTTGTTTTCTTTGTATTTTTTCTACACACTTCATGAATTCTGTGAAAACTCCAGGAGTCCTATCAAACAAATTCAGTATTCCCCTCAGCTCAAACGCAGCTGCATATGACAGGTTTACACACCAACTGAATGTCAATATGCCCTAAATGTACTTCTCCAAACACACCCCGATCATAAACGCAATTTCATATGTCTCTTGAGAGTGATACTGCCTGCCATTTCAAGTGTTGCCATAAAACTACTGATGCTACAAACCAAACACAACATTGTATAGCCTTAAGTGAACTTACAGCATGCACACGCACCCTACCGTGCTGTACCAGGTGTTTACAGCAATCAATCCATATTACTGACAGTGTTAAACACAAACAGTGTGACTGATGGTATTGCAAATCTGTGGACTGTAATGTCTAATGCAAGTGGTTAAAAACCTCTCCCTACTGCAGGATAAACGTAGTTTACATTTTAAAGATTTCTCACTTTTTTCTTTTATATAGGTATATAATTCAAATGGTAAAATGAGTTTACAGTCCTCGTATCATTGCCTAAGACGGATTCATGAATATTCAAAAGCTGACTGCATACAGGCCTTTAAACTATTAAAAAGAGTGCAACTGCTAATTACTACCTCCTAGTAAATGAAGATCACGTCTTTTCCTCTGTCTCACAGCTTCCAGAAAATAATTAAGCCAGTAATGTTTTTCTACATATAAATTATTGCAACGAGAACAGTTAACTGGATTCTGAAATTGAGCAGACAAACTCTTTTGTGATGCATTACAGTGTATTACATCAAGCAATAAACCAGGATGGCATTTCAATTTTATGTGACAGATGTGTGTGGTTTTAAAATCTAAAAGTTAACTTTATGACAGTTAACAGAAAGTACAGAATAATCCCTCTCAAATAATTATATAGCAATCATTTACTTCTCAAATCATGCTTGCTATGACTTCCTGACAAAATCCTTTGTATTAATAATTTATTCTGTCTTTCAAGCAGTGTGATTGTTTACTGCCTTTGTGTGCTAAAAAGATAAATGACCTTCAAAGGCATAAATAAATGCCGGCTGAATACCAGAGACTAAACAATAATCTGGCATTTTAATATAAAAGAAAAACAATAAATGAAAACAAGTTCCCCTGTTAGGTCCATTTGCAGGTTTTTAAACAGGATTTGTAATTTTTCCTAGAGGCAGACCTCTCTGACATCCATACATATGAGACGCTTTGTAGTTGTGTTTTGATGCTAATGCCTTGACTTATTTACATTTGAGAATTAGTTGGATTCAGTTTGAACTTTTATTTTTTTATCCAATTCTTTTTTTGTAATTCTTCCTGATGACAACACTATATTGTCCATATTGTATTGTGATTGTGAGAAATAAGTCTGAAGCTTATTTAAAGAAATATTAAAATTGATTCTAAGGTCAAGCACAGTATAGTCAAACTTCACTGTCACAGAGTAGATGATATTTAGCCTGACTGCATTATCAGTAATTTTACATTTATGAACTGGAAATTATAGGGTCTTTTAGGAATTACACTAATGCAACTTGATAGAGTTCCGAGACCAGTTAACCTAATTCACATCAGTGCATTGCAGGTAAGACTACTGTGATAAACGGGCTCATCGTGTTAAATGTGAGATGTGTTAGCAGAAGTATGCAGAATTGAGCACAGGTTTTTATTACATAAAATTGTCATTATTTTCGTAATTCCGTTTGGTGACACTAGTGGTGCAGAAATTACTACTTCATCTTTAAGACAAAGAATCTGTAAGAACAACTACATGAGACTAGAAACTGTGTATTTAACACCAGATCTGAATGGTGTTGAATTAATGAAGTGATTGTGTTATCATTATTTTATTATTTCATGAGGCCATACAAAGTATTGTCTGCATAAATATGCACCGGATGAAAAGTAAAATGTATATAGAATTTAAAGAAAAGTATATTAATATATACAAATTCTGTAAAGTAACTAACTGAAAATAAATAAAATTATCCTGATAAAAATCTCAAAATATCCTCCGTCACTTAATGAACTTGAACAGCACTAATTATTACCTCAGAACCCATAACATGATAAACGATTTTAAACTCTTTCTGTAAACAGTCAGACTTCATAATGATGTATTCAGTTTACTGTCAGCGGAGACAGAGGAAACACAGCCGGATGGTGCAATGCAATTAGCATACAGCTCCAGCCAGCAGCAATCAGCAGACTCTAACCTCATTACTGTCTATGAACTATATGATCTGTTTCACTGAGAGGTGAATTAATTACACCAAATTAACCTTGCCGGGAATACAAGACATGTTCAGTATAAAAATACACAGAATATTAAATATCAATGTAAATGAATGAGATCCTTTGGACTGAAAGCAAGAAATAATTTACCTGTCCTGTGTAATGTCAACGTTAAGAGAAAACCCATGTGAACAAAATAATTAAACATGCCAGTTCCTGGACAGATGCTGATTATCTCGTAACACCATTATACTGAATGAATCAGTGGTAAATCTTATTTCCAATGACTGGCTTTGAAGAGACTTACATGAAAATAGATATTGGCATTTCTGTTTAACCCTGGGGTCAGATTTTTTCATACGCACGCTGTAATAGCTTATATGAAAAAGGCTTTGATTAGATTCTGCTATCCAATTACTGCTCTTGTCATTATCATCATATCGTCCTTCTGTGGACTCAAGTCCACTCCACAATATAAAACAGCTTACCTTTATGTGCTCTTTCAATTAGTATAAATAAGCTTTTATATGAACAAAAACGCATCTTCACTAAATTGGTGTTTTATTGAAAGCAGATTAATGGTTTAAGAATTAGTTATCTGTGTTTCTAACGAGGAATCATAGTTGAGACTAGTCCAGATCAGTGGAACATAATAGGAGGTTTTAGAGGTTATAAGGTCTTTATAATGTACAGAACATTGTCAAAACACAATCACCATTCATATTCAGTGTTATCATCAAATAGTGTCTTCTTGTGTGGAATTAAACAGCATAATGAAAAGTCCCAGAGTGACAATGGAGAGTGACATTAACTTGCACCAGCCATCACATTCTATTAACCTCTTCCTCTCCAAAAAGAATCAGTGCGTCACTTTAACTCACAATCTTGAGCTAACTGACCAGTGTCATATGTATTGGCCATGACATATGCATGCCTCCCCCTGAAACCTGAATGTGATCCACCAATGAAGTCACAGACTAAAAGAATTAAGTCACTCAACCCTGAATATAATGGAAATGCATGTGCAGATAGCATGTATTTATACAGAATGTAATTACGGAAGAGCAAGTAAATTAGGTAAATACAGTTTACAATTTGAGGATTTTCTGAGGTAAAATAGAGCATTCTGAGAAATTAAATGTCCCATCATATAAAATCAGAAAAAAGTTATATAAATAAAACATTAAATTCAAATTTGGCATTTGGTTATTAATATTAACTAATGCATCTTTTTTACATTGAACACTTACAGCATAAATTTCTTTGAGTGCGCCATGTTCTACCTCAATTAAAATTCCAGAACTGAACTGGAATGTAGGAATTCTTCTTCTGAATGGAGCACAATTCAGACCAGAACTGCAAATTCACTGCAAACTGCATGTTTTTCTTAAATATATTCAGAAATAAGCATGATAAAATAAGCTCAATTCCTATACAGTTCTTGTGGCTAGATATACATTGTCATTCATAATTCACACACTCCTAAACTTGCTGTGCATCAAAAATGCCTCTGCTTTATATGAACTGATGGTGCATAAAGAGTATCGCAGCACTCTGTGTTGTACAGTCCAGTATATGAGACAACTGCTGGAATTGTGGATGTGACGTCATGACCGCTCAAAAGCAAATGCTCTCACACCAACCCAGGAGCTAAAATACAGACTATCACATTATGCTAGCATGTATATTTCATATCACTGGTAATGGACCATCTTGAAACAAAGCATTTCTTTCCATGCTCATAACTCAAGTTTCTAAATGAAATGTTTTTCTCCACAAATCAAGTTATTCTGACTCTGGCTGCCCTGTATGTAGTATATTCCAACAATGTAATAGAGTGGCCTCAAAGTGTATTTGTACACTTAAGTGACAGAAAAATGTCTGAAAGTCATTGCATCAGAAACAATACATCAAACCAAGCAATACCTGAAAAATACTATAGCTTCTCTTAAAAGTCTTTCCTAAAACTTTTACAATTACTTACAAGATGGTCTCAAAGTAATTTTGAGTGAATGTATGAAGACAGTTCCCCTCAAGTTCATGCTTCTCCAAGCACAAAAGTTCATCAAATTAACTATGAGCATGTTTCACTAATATTTGGCAACAAAAAGGTGTCAATTTTCAACAATATATTAATTGTTTTATAATTTGAAACCTTGTAAACCTAGTAAACTTCTTTTTGTCCTTTTGTATTTTTTTATTTTCATTGTACCCATTTTTGCAAATGCTTATTACCTTTAACATTCAGTGGCAGGTATAGCTGACTGTTGACAGCTTAATGGAAATTACTCCCATAATCTGCGCAAATGGAAGCAAAAGGTGGCTATAATGCGATTCAATTCATTAATTTTTTTCATTTTGGTTTCAATGTCCAAATACTTTTGGGAGTCACTTTATGGACCCCTCCTGGGGTCGACGGCGGCGCCACCACGTGCATGTTTTACTGATAAGAGCAAAAAGAACTTAAAATGCTCGTTCATTTTTGTTTGTACACATAAGAGTAATACACCATTCGAATCTGTAAAGGGTCGGCCCCAAAACACCCTCGGACCCCAGAGGGTGAAATTACTCCCATAATCTGCGCAAATGGAAGCAAAAGGTGGATATAATGTGATTCAATTCATGAATTTTTTTCATTTTGGTTTCAATGTCCAAATACTTTTGGGAGTCACTTTATGGAGCCACTGTATGTCAGAAGCTTATTAATTTAATAAAGTTAAAGCCCAGGCTCTCATTGTTTTTAATACTGAGAGACTTCCACTGTTTCATAAATTATTTCTCCTTTGCTCTTCAAGCCATTGCTCATGCTACAGTTGGGCAGCACATGCAAGCCTCACTAAAGCTGTCTTGGCAATTGACAGGCCTGCCCTA
This sequence comes from Sinocyclocheilus anshuiensis, assembly GCF_001515605.1. Lineage (NCBI taxonomy): Eukaryota > Metazoa > Chordata > Actinopteri > Cypriniformes > Cyprinidae > Sinocyclocheilus > Sinocyclocheilus anshuiensis. The sequence goes on from NW_015553274.1 coordinate 1,866,232, forward strand.
TGTGAGAACATGCTGTCTGGGAGACATGGAGAGCAGCCAGGATTGATCGAAGCTCAAGCCGGGGGCTGAATCTTTCAGTGTATATGAAAACTCTCCGTTTTTCTCTCTTCTCATCGGCACCATCCTCCTCGCAGTAGATAATTGAGGTGCAGGGGGATGGAGACAGGGGAATCTATTTCAGCACAACATCAGGCGAAAAGGATGGTTGGATGGATGGCCAGCCGTGTCCTGAATGCAAACGCCTCGTGGCTCAGTGGAACGTAGCGGGTAATGGTTGCCTTATCTTCTTAGTCACAGCTCCTTTGTTACTGTTAGAGTGTCTTCTGAGGCAATACAGACTCAAAACAAATGAAACTGGAGCTGTTTGGGTCACACTAGTAGGACAGAATCAATGCAGGTGCAGCAGCATTTCCACATTGTTCAGGGTCCAGTTGCTGGGACTGACAATACGAAGATTATAATAAATGCTTCTCAGGCTGGATGTCAAGAAGATTGGTAACATGCAACTGGACTAAAGTTTCTTAGCACAAAACCGTTTGGCAAAGTAAGGTCAAATATCACTCACAGCTTCTTTGCAAGATACACCCACCAACCAAGCCATTTACCTTGGATAGTGATGACTTAAGAGGAGTCCCCAAATCAATATGGTGTCGAGACAGCCCGACCGTGAAGGGGACTGAGTGACACTACACCTATCAGAAGACACAGCTGCTTCTTAAAACTGCCATTTCTGATCATATATTTACTTGCCCTCATGCCATTTTTGGGTCCTGCTCCTTCAAAGTCAGCAACGATGTACAGGTTCTAATAAAAAAAAACAGCCTCTTGTAATTCAGAGCAGCACTCCGAACAGCAAAACCTTATCGATTTTCCCGCTGTACAAGAAGGCAGTACCAAGACTGCTGTCAGTCTAGTAATTTCGCTCATATAACAGATATTCTGTTTTTTTTAAAGCTGCTTGATGTAACAGCAGCTCACACATATATTGCAATTTAACGACAAGTGAAATTCAATTTTGCAGTGTCTTTCATTTTAACTTAACTAATTTTTTGCATTAACTTGCGATGATCTAAAGCAGTTAGTTGTTCTTAACCAGGGGACTGAGGCTGACCAGGGGCCTCAGCAAACTTTCAAAAGGGTCACAAAATGACTTAAAATTATTTCAATTAATATTAAATCAAATTTATACTATTATTAATGTATTAAATCAATCTAAATGAATCAAAACTAAATATACTAAATACTAAACAAAACCAAGACGTAAAGTAACCATATTTATTTTTTCCCCTCAATAACTACTGTTTTTATTGAAAAACGTGCAGTTCTGAAACATCTGAAATCACAAAATTAATTGTGGTTTATCAGTTGACCTACAGTGGGTACGGAAAGTATTCAGACCCCCTTAAATTTTTCACTCTTTGTTATATTGCAGCCATTTGCTAAAATCATTTAAGTTAATTTTTTTTCCTCATTAATGTACACACAGCACCCCATATTGACAGAAAAACACAGAATTGTTGACATTTTTGCAGATTTATTAAAAAAGAAAAACTGAAATATCACATGGTCCTAAGTATTCAGACCCTTTGCTGTGACACTCATATATTTAACTCAGGTGCTGTCCATTTCTTCTGATCATCCTTGAGATGGTTCTACACCTTCATTTGAGTCCAGCTGTGTTTGATTATACTGATTGGACTTGATTAGGAAAGCCACACACCTGTCTATATAAGACCTTACAGCTCACGGTGCATGTCAGAGCAAATGAGAATCATGAGGTCAAAGGAACTGCCTGAAGAGCTCAGAGACAGAATTGTGGCAAGGCACAGATCTGGCCAAGGTTACAAAAAAATTTCTGCTGCACTTAAGGTTCCTAAGAATTGAAGGGGGTCTGAATACTTTCCGTACCCACTGTATATCAACACTCCCAATTTATGTTTATAAAAAGTTCAAAAAGAACTGCTGGCCAATAAAGTGAATGTGAATTAAAAAATGGATGAAGAAATCTGCTGTTCTACACTGAACAAAATTATAAACGCAACACTTTTGTTTTTGCCCCCATTTTTCATGAGCTGAACTAAATGGTGGTCACACCAGATACTGACTGGTTTTCTGACCCCCCCGGACCCCCCAATACAGTAAAACTGCACATTTTAGAGTGGCCTTTTATTGTGGCCAGCCTAAGGCACACCTGTGCAATAATCATGCTGTCTAATCAGCATCTTGATATGCCACACCTGTGAGGTGGATGGATTATCTCGGCAAAGGAGAAGTGCTCACTAACACAGATTTAGACAGATTTGTGAACAATATTTGAGAGAAATAGGCCTTTTGTGTACATAGAAAAAGTCTTAGATCTTTGAGTTCAGCTCATGGAAAATGGGGGCAAAAACAAAAGTGTTGCGTTTATAATTTTGTTCAGTGTATAATGAGACACTTAAAGTTAAGATACAGGAAATTAACACACATACTGTATGACTGTCCCAAGATAAACAACATCTTATTCTTTTATATAAAAAGTGTCATATATATTTAAATGTTAAAGATCATTAAAATACTTGAGGATAATTACTTGCGACAATTGCTTGAGTAATTCCACCTTTAATGGCTAAATGTCAATTCGCTTCAGAGTCTCCGCTACTTCTTGTATTGAATAGGCCTATCGAAATTATGACATACTAATCAGGTTGTTGGAGAAATAAACAGACGCATAAACAGACAGACACAACAAGATTCTAGCACAAACGATTTGTTGACACACTGAACACGAAATGCTGCCAGACAGTCTACAATAAATCACAAACTACAGCTAATGACAACAACGTGCAGACAAGTTATCTGCGTTTGCGCGGGCTCCTAAAGAGCATGAAGCCGCAGTTACACTAGACATGGGTGAGTGAAATTTGTGCTTATCCACCTTCAAAGGCTTTAGAATACCCAAGACATGTCACTCGTATAGTTTTGAATGGGGAAAAATTTACAAATGTAGAGAGTACATTTGTGCTCTCTTCCACCCTCAATACATGACTGAGGTGAGACCCTTGAGCAAGGAACCGAACCCCCAACTGCTCCCCGGGCGCTGCAGCAATATGGCTGCCCACTGGTCCGTGTGTGTGTTCACTACTGTGTGTGTGCACTTAGATGGGTTAAATTGCAGAGCACTAATTCCGAGTATGGGTTACCATACTTGGCCGTAAAGTAATCACGTCACTGCAGCTGTGGTTTGAAGTCCTATAGTAACAGTCAACGTTCGGAGACGTGCGCTTAGGACTGCCCATGCGCACTGGCTGGTCTAGCCTGAAAAATAAGCTATTGCGATTTGAGCAAATGAAACAACATTTATAAGACAGTTGTAGTAAGATTTCATTGGTGATTTCAAATATGAAATTTAATCGTAAGTTTGGTGAACAGTTTTGGAGAATTTGATGTTTCCCCATTCAAAGAGATAGGAGCTGCATTTGCATGCCCGAGAGGCATTTCAAAGATGGCCGCCGAGTGAAATGACTTGCCTTACAGGGACTTCTTACTAACGCAGAAGTAAGCCGTTTTCTGTGAATGTGCGAGGTTCATTCTTCCGGTTCATTAGCCGCTGTAGGGAAATAACAAGAAGAATAAGAAAGTGCAGTAAATGGTAAAACTGCTTGTGCTACAAACCAGTGTGTTCATAATTAAGACAATTTATTAAAATAATATGGTAAGACACTCATATGGGAAAAAAATGCATATCATCATGCTCTGTGGCACTTAAAAAAATGTAACATATAACAAATAATAAAAATAACTAAGAGGTCACGGTGCAACATATCAGTCTTCTTCTGGTCTCACATATTCATGTAAAGCACATGGTCAGAGTTTACCTAACTTAGGGTGACCGTACGTGCCATTTTCCCAGGACGCGTCCTTGCCAGGATTTCTATATTGCCTAAAATATCTAGGTTTTGGCTTTGTTTGCGTGTGCAAACCGATCGGTGTATGACATCAAAATACCATACAGACAGTTCCTTATGCTTTCAAAATGCTCTCGAGGTAGTATGACATCAAAATACCTCGAGAGCATTTTGAAAGCATAAGGAACCGTCTGTATGGTATTTTGATGTCATACACCAATCGGTCTGCACACGCAAACAAAGCCAAAACCTAGATATTTTAGGCAATATAGAAATCCTGGCCAGGACGCGTCCTGGGAAAATGGCACGTATGGTCACCCTAACCTAACTTGAACTTTGGAATGCAGCAAAAGCAAAACATCTTAGCTTGAGCCTGTGAGTCCGGACTCCAGCGTTTATATGAATGTAAATGGAAATACAATCAAGTGGCCGACAAATGTCCTTTGGTTATTGCATATTGTAACGTTTGTTTATGTTATGGTTTTGTTGATGTATTATTGAGTTGCACTAGATGACTCCAGATATGATTAGATTTGTGTTCTATATAATTGTCAGAATGAATGCAAGAAATACAATATGAATTGCCTGCGGAAAGGTACTTCAGACTGTGGGTCACTGTAATCTACTGTCCTGAAGGTTTTGAAACCAGGCAGCCACTCCTTTCTGTAGGTCAGAGATGTAAAGAAAAGCGGTTCAGTGATGCACTTCAATTAGTAAAAGAGGTCATGTCATTGCCAAGGAGGCCAGCAAAAGAAAAAAGAAAAAGAAAGAAAAGAAAAAAAACATTAGGAAGGAAAAAAACACATGCCACTTCCCACATTGTCCTCAATCATTTTCCTGTTACAGTTTCCTTCATTTCCATCAGCCATGCCTTATAAATATAACATGCTTTCAAGGTCTTTGAACGGAAACAAAGCCACCTTTCTGGAAGCAGAAAAACTTTATGAATGTCTCAATAGACCCCCTGCAGAGAAAGTACATTTGAACTTTGGGATTGAAGAGACATTGGACGGCTTCTTAAAACCATAAAACCCATCTCTTTTCTACTCATGCCCGGGTTTAGGCTGTGATGCTCAAGACCCCTGGATGGTGACAGGCCCTACAGGCTCCTTAGATCCATGGCTCTGTTTGATATCTGAGGCAGAAGTCTGTCTACACAATTGACCCCAGGCACAAAAATCGGGCCTTGATTTTACAAAGCTGTCACTGCTGTTGCATTTATACCTGTTTTCCCCTTCTTATTTTAAAGACACACTCATTTTTTCCTCATTAAAAACATTAAGAAATAATCTATATTCTATACAGAGCAGGTCAAGATACTTTACAAAACAAAAACATGACTAAACAAAATAAGCAAACTGACTATATAACACTATATAACAAACAGTAAAAGACAGAAAAAAAATAAATCCAAGTAATTAGTCCAAATGAGCCAGTGAAACATATACAAAACATTTGTGACTGAAAAAGAATGAAGGACAACTGAATAAAAGAGGATTTCTTGTAGAGGAAAGATGAAAAGCAAACAAGATGAACTTGGGGCAGAAAATGCAGGAATTTTAGCATTCAGATTTGACCTTGTTCTCTTTCAGCTGGAGCCATATTTTCCACCTTGAGGATCCCAAGAGCCATTTGAGGGATTTTCTTCCTCTGTGTCTGTCAAAGCATGTTTATTTCTCGAGGACCCCAGTGGGCTTCAATGTGAGAGCAGCTTTTACCATTCCAATACGAAAGACATTATCATGGTAAATGGGCTGGAACAAGAAATGGCTCCAATGTGAGAATCATCCACGGATTTACAACTGCAAACTCAAAAGCCTAACCTCATTTTTCAGCAAAGGATGAAGTAACCCAATGCATGCACACATACTGTATATCATTTACTGTTTGACTTTGACAGAAAGAGGAGATTTCAGTATGTCAGTTCTGGTAGTTTTATTTTTACTGGTGGTCCAGTTTTAAATTCATGTGAAAACAAACATCACAGACCAGTTATTTTCAATAATATTAAGCATCTAATCAACTGAAATTTGTCAGTCTATAATCACTAGACCTCGTTTTTAAGAAAAGGGCAATTCAGCAAAAGCAGCCAATGCAGTTACAATCCAATTAATGCCACACATTAAGACCAAATCATGAAGGCAATCAGTGGACCTCCATGTAAGTAAAAAGAACTTAATTGGACACAAGTTAATTCAAACTCAAATCAAATAATAATTACAGGCAAGTTTAATTAAAGCAATATTCCCATCCAATCACACAAAAGCAGCAATAACTATGGCTCACAGCTTTACGTCCAAAAAAAAAGGTGCCTTGTGTTTCAAACATTTATTTTTTTCACATGCTTTTTAATGACCCAAGCTTTTTAATCAAACTGGTGCCATGTACAATGCTTATCAGAGTACTGTGTTTTACGACTAATACAGCATTGTGAAAGGAAAGGGTGAGGATATTAAACAGAAGCTCCAGTATGTGCCACTGAAATGGCACGAATATACCACAAGACAGGCCTCCAAAGTACACACAAAGTTCAGAGGTCAACTGGCAAGGGAATTGGATGTAGATTAGCAAAACTGACAGGAGATAAGAATAAGTGCTTTCAGGCTGGGTCTGCCAGTGGGCTGCTGTGGTTCATTATAAATGTGTCTTACAGATGCACAGGTACACTCATCAAAGCTGGTGCACGTGCACATGAAAGCGTTAGTGAGGCTGAAAAGCAGCTCTGGTAGCTCAGAATACATGTGCTGCTTCTTATTTACTTTAAAGGGGTCATATGATGCGATTTCAATTTTTCCTTACTCTTTGGAGTGTTACAAGCTCTTGGTGCATAAAGAAGATCTGTAAAGTTGCAAAGACTAAAGTCTCAAATCCAAAGAGATATTCTTTATAAAAGTTAAGAGTCAGCCACACCTACCTAAAATGGCTCGTTCTAACACGCCCCCACATATCTACATCACTATGTGGGAAGATTTGCATAACGCCACCCAAATGTTCACGCAAAGAAAGAAGGCGTAACTTTTATTCTCGCTGTAGTATTGTTGCCGCCGCCGACATGTCGTGAAGGCGCTGTGTGCTTCGTTGTGAAAGCGAAACTACTTTGTACACCAAATACACAAAATAATGTTCTTTTTAGCAGCATCAAAAGCAGACCCCTTTAATACCATTAAATTACTTAAATAATAGTCAAAGAAATCTTAGGAATAGTTCATAATAATAATAATAATCTCTGTAATTTATTTACTAAACAGGTATACACACAGTGGTGTAATGAAACAAAGTAATAACACTTTGTTACAGTACTTAAGTATTTATTTATTTATTTATTTTTGGAGAATCTGTAGTTTACTTGAGTTTTAATATTTCTGACAACTTTCACTTTTACGCCACTATATTTCCTAATTCAAATGTATAATTTTACTCCGATACATTTCCCAGAAGCATATTCGTTACTTGCTACAAAATAAAGTCGGAAGAACACAGACTGCAAGAAAGCAGGTTTGACGAATCAGTGGTCTGGCGCTTGCCAGTTAAAGGGATAGTTCACCCAAAAATGAAAATTCTGTCATTAATTACTCACCCTCATGTCGTTTCAAACCCGTAAGACCTTCGTTCATCTTCGGAACACAAATTAAGATATTTTTGATGGAATCTGAGAGCTGTCTGACCCTGCATAGACAGCAATACAACTGAAATTTTCAGAATTTAAATTTTTGGGTGAACTAACCCTTTAACACTCTTAATAAAAACAACAAACAAGTGCTCGCACATCCGCGGTTGATTTCATTTTCCACTCAAGTCGAGGCTGGGGTGTGCGATATATATCGTCTGCGCCAATAGTAAGTGTTGTTTTAACGATGTGCGATCTGACTTTATCGAGTAGATCACAAAAACACACCCAGAGAGTGCACGCATACACTGTGTGATTTAATCTATTAAAACGCATTTAGAATGCCCATAAGATTCAAGAGGCAAAATGCTTATGTCTTATATATTTATATCATTTAATGTAGTTAATCTAGCCGATATCACACTAAGAGTGCCGTTTTTCCTCCAGATTTCAGCATGATAACAAATGTAATATTGATTTTATGCAAGTTTAATAAGGTTAGTATTAAGTTAGGCTACTTACATTTTAGATGTCTGTTTTTGCTGTATTTCGCCAATGAAAATATTTCCAAACAGCACTGTTTTGTGCAACACATAGGACGGTGTTTCCTTATTGAATGAATCAGTTTTTTGAACGAATGATTCAGTGACTCACTCATTAAAACAGTCAAATGTTTCATTCCTGAATGAATCAACCTTTTGAATGAATCGACAGTGTAGTCACCACAGCATACTCACAGTGTGGACCTGTCACTCCAGGAAATAAGCCTTGTTCATAGCAAATGACTTCCCATTGCTTGGTTCACTGCTTCAGCTCCCCAATCAAGGCATCACAGCAACCTCAATCATCATAGAAGGCAGTGTGATGAGAACAAGAATTCCTGCATACCAAAAATAAATGCATGTACCCTTTTCATGAACAGGGATGCGCAGGAAATATAAGATCGCAAACCAAACATCAAAACAAAACTCAAAAGCCAAAAACAAAACCAAAGCACAAAAAGCAAAAGGAAACACAAAAAATCAAAACAAAACAAAATAAAGCAAAGCAAAACAAAACAAATCAATGGTTATTTGCTTGGAAAAAAAACAGTAGTGTGGAAGCAGTCAGAATAAACTAAGAGTTTGTTGATAGGATATGTTTTTTTTTTTTTTTCATTATTCAATGCATTAAAACCACATATTTCGCATATATGCACACTGATATTTGGCTAATGCTTCAGTCTGTAGAAAACACGATTGGTGTGGTTTTATATCACCACTGTTCATTTTATAAGATTATTCATGCATTCTGTCATGAATTTCAAAGTATTTTCCCATTTATGGTAGTTTTCAATATAAATGCAAGCAGTAGCATTGTGTCAGAGGATGGAATTGAAATACCATGGACTCCACCTTCATTTTGTCCATTTCTGTTGTACATATTCACAGGGTGACGAAGAACTCAATCACATTCAGAGCCTGGGGGTTGGACTGTCTGCTTTTGAACCTGCCCTCCCCCATCGATGTACATAATGAACGAAGGCAGGCAGATACAGAAAGAGATGCATCAAAGGCTCTCACTGTAGGAGACCAACAATCAATGGACGTGTAGAACTTTAGGGATGACGGGTGATCAAATTCTCCAAGCTTTTCTGCGGGAACAGATTCGGTGTGCTTCTAGTCAGTAAATTTGACAGGGTCACTTGGTGACTCTCAGTGACATGTTATGGGATAAACAACTAGATGTCTTCAGAGAGACTGATTTAAACGTCTCGGTCTGTTTGATGAGACCATCTGCTGAGGAGAACAGGAGAGAGCAGGTGGAATAACCTGCCAATGGAATCACTCATAAAGGGATTTTGCCCTGTTGGCCTTTACAGCTCTCAGGTCTCTTCTGTGTCTATAGACTTACAATACCCAAGAGCATAAATGAATCACTAATCTAGTATACCATCATTTATAGAGTTGAAAACCTAATGAAGATTAATCCGTGGTATGATTAAATTCTCAAATTTGTTTTGGCTCCAGCCATCTGTGTTGCAGCATCTTTTCATCTGCCCTATTGTGACCAGTAAAAATTTAACAAGTCCACAGTGAACGATTGCTTTTATTTCAAGTCGTCATTACACAGTCTCTTCTCCTGCACATGTGAAATGTGATCTTGTTCATCTGGTTGGTAACTTGTATTATATGGGCATATCACATTACACACTTTTATTTTTCAAAGTTTGGACTCGGTAAGACTTTTTAAAGTTTTAGAAAGAAGTCTCTCATACTCAACAAGGCTGCGTTTATTTGATCAAAAATACAGTAAAATCAGTTATATTATATGAAATAGTATTGCAATTTAAAATTACTTTCCTATTTGAATTTAAAATGTAATTTATTCCTGTGATGGCAAAGCTGAATTTTCAGCAGCCATTTCTCCAGTTTTCAGTGTCGCACGATTCTTCAGAAATGATTCTAATATGCTGATTTGGTGTTCAAGAAAAATTTCTTATCTTTTTTTTTCAGGATTATTTGATGAATAGAAATCTAAAAACAACAGCATTTATTTAAAATATATATATGTTTGTAACAAAGAAAGTCTTTATAGTCACTTTTAATTCATTTTATGTGTCCTTTCTAAATAAAAGTATTCATTTATTTAATTAAAAAAAAAAATCTTACTGACCCCAAACTTTTGAATGGCAGTGTAGCTCTTTTATTTTCCTATTGAATGTTGATGATCATAAGCTCCAAGAGGTAACCTGGTAAAATGCAAGATATAGTGAAATGCAACTATAAAAAACACAGATACTTTTCAAAGTTTTATCATTTGTTAGAAACCAGAATTATGGAATTCATTCAGTCTTGCAGTCTATTTTGCACATACATTCTTATGTACAAAATTTGTATGTGATTTGTACTCTGCCCTTTATAACAGAAGAAACCTGAATGTTCTTTTAAAATAAAATACTTAATAAATAATAATAATAATAATAATAATAATAAATAAATAATTATGTAGAAAAATGAAATAGCCACACAAATAATTATAAAGAGGAAACATTATTTTTATTCATAATTTTATGTTAATGCAAACTTAGGGGTCTATACATGGTTTTTAAAAAGCATAAAAAAACTGTACAATACAAAGCAGGAACAACGGTAAAATGTCATAGACGTTGAAAAAGTCTAAATGCTTGGCATATCGGTTAAACTTAAATTATTAGTAGAAATCACAGACTAACAAACAAAACAAAAAGGAAAAAAATTAATTTTACGAACAAAAAAAAATGGCATGCAGCAACTTAGCCTGAGTCGTTTTTCTCTCTTTTAAATAAAGAATCGTTTAACAACAAAAACAAAGAAAGAATTTTAAGATGTAAAAAATAGCCACATATTCTACTTCAAACCTTTGCTAATCCAAATAATCTCTTCTATTTGTTTCTTTATGAGAAACAGCAGTCACGCTTCTCTCCAGACACTTTAGGATTAACATGACAAACAAAAATCATCAAACATCAGAGGCTGAAGATAAATCACTGGACACAGTGAGGAGAAAGTCCTGTGCTGTGAATTTGTCAACAGATGATAGCCGTTTGTAAATCTGAACATTTTCAGCAAAAAAAGGCATAATCTTTTGAAGCTCAGGTAGATACAGTGGAGTTGTTTACCACGTTAAAAGATACCAGCTTAACGCTGGATGTTGCATGATCAGAGAAGAACACACACATGCATACATTACAGTATAACGCATACAGCACACACTGAAATTTGTAAGTACAAACTCACTTCAGTTTGATGTCCTGAGAAGTGTTTGAGACAAACTCTAATTTCTGATTTGCCACCAGCTGCATTAATCAGTTAAAGTAGTAGTTCTGGATCAGGGGAAATGACATGTTGTCAGAGAGCCAATCATTAATCCCAAAGTATACTTCAGCTGTCCGTGTTCCGCCATGGTCCGCATTGTCCTCGTGATGCAATTTTCATCATCAAAAGTGTCGACGGATGTCCGCGCACATTGTCCGCGTGCAGCCCAATTTTTGTGACTGCATGGACGATCCGCATACAACTACGCAGGCGCGAGGTGAAGGCTTAGACAGAACGAGTCAAGTAGGTGGTACTGTGCATGTGTCGAGCTCGTCCATCCGTGGTTGAGTATGAAAGCTAAGCGGACGCAGTTGTGCACGAGTTGAAAAGGAACGCGGAAAGTGAAGTATACCAGGGCCTTTATGCAGAGCAACTGTAACTAAATGAAGACAGACGACAGTGCCACTGCTTTTCCAATCTTTATCCAATCAAGTGACATCACATCTATCAGGGGCAAGCAAGTTTTTGCATGACGCTGAAGAAAAAAGTCAAAGAGTTCTAATTGTGGTCATTTAGATATTAGAAAAGGCAATAGTATGGGGAGTTTTTTCTTAACTTTTTGTGTTTAATACTTAAAACTATATTTTTACACACTTTAGCTCTTATAAATACACTATACACTGCATTGCAATGCAAAATACTTTGTTTTTCAAAGTGTACTTGGGAGAGTTGGTCTCAATACTAGCACCAATCATAAAACAAAGATAGTTCTTGGGATTTTTTGGGTTTAAGGCACTTCCTGGTAAAGTTTAAAGAAGATCTCAGGACACGGTCTTGCTCTTATTCTATTCGGTCTCTTTGTTTCTCAGAATTTCAGGGAGTTTTTAACCATGCTTATTCAATACCTTTACTTGTTGCGTTGCTCCAAGAAGGACAGTCTCAATTCCAGAAAAGAAGTGCTCTTGCCGTAACTCACAGCTAGCTTGCAAACAACATCCTGTTTTGTTCTCTCTTAGACCTCCATCTCCTGTTGTCCACTCTGTCCTGGGATCGCGGGCGCTGCGATATCAAAGCAGGTCTCCATCATCACACGAGACTTGCATAGGTTGACACAAAACTCCAGATCTCCTGTGGCCTGAGCCAGAGCCTCCAGGTAGTCCTGTGACTCCTGGTCCAGATCTGGGTCCACATCAACTAATGGAAAAAAGGGTGAAAAATTTTAACAAAATTATTATTTTAAAACTTAAACTTACAGTGTAATAACAAGGGATGTCAATTTTCCATTTAACATTCAATTCCTGAAATGATTGATTGATGGACTGACTGACTGACTGACTGACTGATCGATCAGTCATGCTAAGCCAATTTAACATGCTAATTTTGTGCAAAATTCTTTAAATAAATAAATAGTAGGCCTATGTTCAATAATATGGACATAAAATGAATTATATACTGACTGAATTA
>NW_015553274.1:1879313-1896167 GCF_001515605.1 Sinocyclocheilus anshuiensis
GGTTCTCAATAATTCATAATTTGCATTTGTAAATTTGATTTTAATTTTAATAACTCATTTGAATACAGCTCTAATTACAACATGTATGAATATAAAAATCAAGCAATCTCTAAAATAAATACAGATGTAGAATCCACATTATTGTACTACATAATAAAGATGTGAGATGCGGCCCTACTGACACACCTAAATGGACAGTTTTATCACTCAGAACATAAACAAAAATCTCTGCATGTGATGGTTTGTTGGTGTGGGAGATGGGCTTGCAGAAACACCATCCTCATTTTACTAGGCTCTGAAGAGGGGCTGATTTATACAGCATGACAGCACCAATCACAGCTTTACCCAAGACAGCAGTCACACATGAATGGTAAACATCACCTGGCCAGTGGGCAAATAATACCCATAATAATAATAAGAGAAAAATAATACCTTATTGATTCAAGAACACACACAGACACACATTTTCACTCACTCTCTCCATACACCTGCCATTTTCTCTACATTATTCCTTTACGTCCTGCGATTTTTCTCCCACATACTGTTTACAAAAGTGTTTCTTCTAGCAAAGTGGAGACAGATACTTTGCAATATCAAGGTTGTTGTATTGGTGGTTTGTAATAGTTGTAATTCTAACTGAAACTGAAGGACGAATACAGAATAAAACAGAGATACAGAATCAACAGAGCTTTCTTTGCTGCTGGCAATGTTCTTTTTCATTCTCAGTAGAGTAAACAATACAAATCACATGATTAAGCTTCATTTTCTTCAAATAATTTTCTTGCCCTATTTGATACCGAAGGTATTTGTTTTTGTTTGAGAAAATCCTGAAATACAATAATATACCATTTGCTGACTCATTGTTAACATTAAGGTTAAACGTCATAAAGTCTGTGTCCAGAGTTCGTTCTTGCAGCTTAAGTGTTGAAGGCAAGAACAGTAAAAGAATCCCAATTACAAAAACCTCAACAAATTGTTTCACAGTTTACATTTATGGAGAATATTCTGGAAAATCAATGTCATCCATTATTGTATTGTAAAGCCAATGCTTTAGACATTTCTGTGAATGCACCAATACCTCAGCATTTCCTCTGGCACAAAGTTCAAACACTTAAATTAAAGTTATAAAGGGAGCCATTAGTCTACATCACACTACTGGGACACATATGCTGTGTAAGATGTATGGTAAAATGAATCATTCCTGACCTTGATGCATGGTAAAGTGTCACAGTAAAAATGCCAAAAGAAAGTCCTTTTGGCTGAAAGCATGTGAAATTTGTAGTATGAACAAAGAGTCGCTCATGTATACCACACCACTAAGTTCAGTCAAACAAAATACACTTACTATTATTGTATAATACTTGTTAATATTCAGTGTCATATAAATCAAAGGTTTTCAAATTGAGGTCAAAGGGGCCACAAGGGCCAGAAGAAAATTAGCATCAATAAGGCATCAAAGTTAGTATCATAAGATCATAAGATTAATCACATTTATTTTGTTCTATTGACAGTCCTAGTTTTTAAACAATAAGTGGATGGAAAAAGGACACTGTATGAACTTAATAAGAAGTAAATATTCTTCAGATAATATTTTGACAATTTGCTTTGATTTTAGTGCAGTAACAACAAAATTCTAGCGTATTCTATCTTCATGCGTAGATGGGACTTCATACATGAAAATATGTTTGCAATAATACTTTAAAAAGGGGGAAAGTCATCACTTGATATTCATTAGCATGAAAAAAGTTTGAAATCCCCTGACATTAAACAACAATACACTTGGGAACTTACATTCTCCCATCCATTTACTGGGGTCCAGCATGAGACGAGTCTTGGCATCCTCCAACTCTTTTTTCAGCTTCTCATGCTTGGCTCTTATCTCCCTGATCTGCTGCTGCCTCTTCTCCAACATCCTAAGGCGGGCGTTGAAGTACTGCAAACCCTGCAAGTGTGGGACAGCAGTGTGAGTTGCATACAGTCAACCGCAATCCTTTGTACCTATTCCAATCACCTGCTAGACTGTGTGGCTCTCCTCAGGGCCGATTTAATTGACTCAATGCTCGCTAACCTATACAGAGGATTTAGGTCCTCAGCCCTTTGGTCAGATTAATTAGGGCCAAGCGGGAAATAAAATTAGCATCCAGGTTAAATACTTGCAGGTCTCTTAAAGGCACGTTTGCTTAAAGGATTAAAAAGAAAGATCATGTTCAAGAGGAACCTGTTACTGAAAGGTTGAATTACAGTATAGATTACCCTACTCCTATAATGTTTATTTTGTCACTAACAGGTGGCCATTAGAAAGTAAATGAAAATGCAAAATAACAATTGAAATGCCTTTTTCTTATCTGCAACTATCTCAGGTTCGTGAACTATAGATAAAGAAAAACTCATTTAAGCTGTTATGCTATGCCCACTGCAAATAGGATTTAGGGTGTATTCACACCAGGAAAGTCCGCTAGTTCACTTGCTTTGGTCCGGACCAAATACAATGTTGATTTCTTTTGTTTGGTGTGGTTCGCTTTCACAATGCCCTTTTTGCAAGTGAACCAGAAACTGCAAACAAAACCACACGTGTGCTTAAGGTCATCCATTCTTTGGTTCATCCATTCAACCATACCAGAGTTTGTTTGGAAGCGGACCGAGACCACCTCTTCAGCTGGGTCTCGGTACGGTTGTTTGGTCCGCACCCGAGTGCGATTGCTGTATTCACACCTGCCCAAAAGATCCGCATCAAAGGGGGAAGCGAACTTGAGTTCGATTCAATCGAACCAAACAAGACAGGTGTGAATACACCCTAAATTTGAATGAATGAATGAATGAATGAATGCATTTATATAGCGCTTTATTTCTGCCATACAGGGTCCAATTTAGGTCCAATTTCACAAAACAAATATAAACTTAACAGTTATACAACCTCCTACCCACACACATACATATAGATTCACATAAAACAAGGGACTGAACAGCCTAGTTCTTTATAAGCAAACTGCCAGACTCTAATATGCGAGCTGAGATAATTTTTTCTTAACTGAAAATAAATCAGAGCATCATTCGACTGAGTTAATGTCTTTTCCTCTCGTGAACTCTACACAATTGCCTGTATGATCAGTGTTAGAAACTCACAGAAAAACGGTTAATGACCCATGGACGCACTGTGTGGAGTGGGCCATAAAGACCAATCAGGCGGGCTACAGATTGTGGAGCCACACCTCATTCATCACGGGCACCCCTGACCCCTCCCCGATGCTCTCTCTCCTTCTATCTCTTCCTCTCTCTGGAAAGACCTTTGCTAATCTGTACACACTTCTTTCTGTCCTACAACACCAGTCATCCCTGTCTAACTAAAGTTATCAGTCCGATCTAAAATCAATTAGCCAACATAAGTAATTGTCACGGAGATAAGCTTCATTATTGACAACTGCACTTGTCAGATGTGAGAGAATCATCAGAACCTCATGCTATCTGATGCTTTTGAGTTTAGCATAAATGAAATATTGATTTTATTCCATCATACTGGGACTGTGCCACATGCTGAACACTAAAGTGAAAAGGATTGAAAATCGATTCAATCGAACCAAACAAGACAGGTGTGAATACACCCTAAATTTGAATGAATGAATGAATGAATGAATGCATTTATATAGCGCTTTATTTCTGCCATACAGGGTCCAATTTAGGTCCAATTTCACAAAACAAATATAAACTTAACAGTTATACAACCTCCTACCCACACACATACATATAGATTCACATAAAACAAGGGACTGAACAGCCTAGTTCTTTATAAGCAAACTGCCAGACTCTAATATGCGAGCTGAGATAATTTTTTCTTAACTGAAAATAAATCAGAGCATCATTCGACTGAGTTAATGTCTTTTCCTCTCGTGAACTCTACACAATTGCCTGTATGATCAGTGTTAGAAACTCACAGAAAAACGGTTAATGACCCATGGACGCACTGTGTGGAGTGGGCCATAAAGACCAATCAGGCGGGCTACAGATTGTGGAGCCACACCTCATTCATCACGGGCACCCCTGACCCCTCCCCGATGCTCTCTCTCCTTCTATCTCTTCCTCTCTCTGGAAAGACCTTTGCTAATCTGTACACACTTCTTTCTGTCCTACAACACCAGTCATCCCTGTCTAACTAAAGTTATCAGTCCGATCTAAAATCAATTAGCCAACATAAGTAATTGTCACGGAGATAAGCTTCATTATTGACAACTGCACTTGTCAGATGTGAGAGAATCATCAGAACCTCATGCTATCTGATGCTTTTGAGTTTAGCATAAATGAAATATTGATTTTATTCCATCATACTGGGACTGTGCCACATGCTGAACACTAAAGTGAAAAGGATTGAAAATCAATTGTAGGATTGTTTTACGAGGAATAAAAAAATTGAAAAGTCACATATAGGGGAAATACTCCACTTCTTCAATTTTCTCCACTTCTAATAGCCTATTAGCCTCATCCTAACACTTATATTTATTTTTAACCAATGACTTGACACATAAACTACTTAAACACAGTTATTTACTTCACGCTAGAATTTTGCTATTTTCTTCGTAATTAGCATACAAACAGCATAGAACACACTTGTCAAACATACTGTCTTCTTACCTCTATCAACCCTTCTTTGCGTCTCTGAAGGCGTTCCACATCATCAATCTCGTACACTTTGATCTCAAAGGGCTCCTTCATAGTACCCCCCAGTGGAGGTAGATCGACCCACTGGCCTGCTGCACCAACCTTCCTGCCCAGAGAAGAGGTGTCTGGCAGAGGAGCAGGAATCAGACGGCGTCGCTGCAGGCCTGGAGGGGTCACACAGGGTAATGCTCTTCATGCGGGCCGAAGATGAACAGCAGAGTTTGTGGGCATGCTTTTAAATAGAGGCTTGCAAGAGGTTAAAGGATTTAAAGCAAAAATTATTTTTGGGTAAATGCAGATTACAGAATAGGGTGAATGCATATTAAACACCAGATATGCCTAATAACCTTGGGTTCATACATTTAAATGGACTAAATAGACTGACTGACTGGCTAGATGGAATGCTTTACTAATATTTATTGGCCTGGTGGAATCTTAGGTAAAAGCCATGGCACACTGTGCAGCATCAATGGTCTTTATGTCAGACTGTAAAAAACACACCATAGTGGAGAATTTGGTCCCATTTGTCCCCACTGACTGCTCGTAGGGGCAGCCATACTGGACAACTGTGATGTAAAATCTGGCTAAGACACTGCCAAATCCTATTAAACCATTTTGAGGATGGAAATATTTGTGGTCCTCAGTATCGAAGTCTTGATCATTAATTGACAGATACATTACAACATACATTACAACAACCTTCCCTGTACTACCTATTTTCCTTTCTAACTTTTGAAGGCCATCTAATAAATAAATCTTGAATTGATCACCAGTAAATAATGCCCTGAGTGTTTTCACAGTAAAACTCACCATTGGATCTCTTTTTGAGAGATTTTGAGGCCTTTGTTCGACTGGACGTGGACACTCCACTTTCACTCATGGAATCATGGGCAGAAGATGCACTGCCTGTAGTTTCACTGTCCCTGATCATGCTCTCATAGCCACTGCTGCCTCCACTGTGATAAAAAAGTGCAGTGCGCCCCATGGCAGGGGGCAGTTCACCACTAAGTACACTGCTGTTGTCACTACCGTGGCCACTACTGTAGCGCTGAGGACGGCGAGGGGCCGTGATCTTGCTGTAAGGAGAAGGCAAAGGAGCAGCCAATGGTGTCTCGCTGGAAGTTCTGGCATCATTGTTGCCATCTGCTTGGTCAGAGCCCCTGAGCTGTTTCTTGGAGCTACCAACTGCTAGTTCGCTGACCCGACTGTTGGCTGCACGAATAGCTTGCTTTGTGCCCATAATAGTGCCCCTTCCTTGTTTAGCATTGGAGCCTATGACAGAGCGAGATGGGGGTTTTCCAGTTGGAGGTAGACTGGTATTGCGAGCAGCCGACGCAGCAAGGAACTTGGTAGAGGAGCTAAAAGATTTTGAACCAGTACTTGACAAGGCCTTTCCTTTGTTGCCATTCCCAACAATGGATCTAGGAGTTATACTGGCTTTTATATGTCCAAGCTTACAAATTCCACTAGTAGATGGAGGGGAAGTGGCGGTTGGTGTAGATATTGAACAGGGCGTCCCAAGTTTTGGCACCATTTTAGCAGATTTGCCAGTGCTACTGATAGTGACATTACTGTTTTCCCTTGAGGGTACTGGTTTGGAACCCACTGAAGTTAAACTGTCACACCTTTCAAGGGACATAAGACTACCAAAATGCTTTCCATTGTCTCCTTTAGCATTATGTGATCTAAGACTAGAAGCTGTCTTCAGGCTGGATGACTTAAAGCTAACGGATTCCCCTCTAACTCGAACATCAAAGTCCTCCTCAGAAACCGATGCTTTGGAGGAAGACAATCTTGTTCCATCATTACCTACAGACTTTAAGGCACTTGGAGACAACAAAATCCGTGTTTTCTGGTCGAGGCTTGACTTTCGGACAGGTGGAGCAGGGGGTGACATGCTTCCAGACTTAGGGAGCATACTACCTTTCTGTTCATTAGCTCTCTTTCCTAAGGATGAGAATTTCAGGCTACCAGTCGTTTGCAAGGAATCATTACCCCATTTCATCTCATTTGAACTATGGGGCACTGAGACCATGCCGAGAGTGGTGGCTCCTCTCTTAAGCTGGGGCATCTTGCTCAGGTCCCCTTTCTTAACGCTTGACTTCTCACTACCATCCACAACCCTTTGAGATGTGGATGACACATGTATTTTAAGAGGGCGAGGTACACTATTGCTATTCCCGCCTGTCTTTCTAGACGGAATCCCACTCGTGCCATTTTTTGGTGGTTTGCTAACAGAGTTAAACTCTGAATTCCTGGCCGAGTGTAGCCCACTACTAGTGTGGGTCCATTGTTCATCTATTCTGCTACCTTGGTGTTGTAGCTCATGGCTGTAGCTACTGCTAGAAGATGCAGTTTGGATGCTCTTTCTAGGGAGTGTAGAAATGAATGAGATTTGGGCAGACTGTGAGGTTATGAGTCTATTAGATCTTATCGACTTTGGACCACCGAGGGATGCTTTGGTACTGTCATGAGATAGAGGGCACTTAGATATGGACAATTTGTCAATGGTTGCAGAATCATAGTCTTGTTCTGAAAAGCAAATTCCACTGTCACCCAATTGACTATTTTTTCTTTGCTGGGAGAAAGATTCTTCGTGTAAACCACCAGGTAAATCCATCATGGAGCTGCTGACTGGTCCCTTGCGCACTCCCTTTGTCGAGAGGCTCCCTTCAGTCTCATCTCTTCTTGGGGTACAAATATTTGTTTTGCAAGACCAGGAGCCGACTGAAGAGTGTGCAGTTGCATGTCCAGCTGTAAATTCCTCCTGTGACTTAGAAGTAGTACCTTGGTTCAGCTGGGACCTGCTCATCTGGCATGTGTATGCATCAAACTCATCGTTGATACTGCTGATAATGCTAACAGGCCGTGAGTGAGATGCCAGGGCCTGCAAAGAACAGTCTGTGTTGAAACTAATGATGCTGGATGGTCTCCCATTGTCTGGAACCAGACCAGCAGGCAGCTCTTCGACCACCATAAACACCAGCTCATCCTCTCCATTGAGCTCCACGGGCTGCTGCAGTGTAACTGTAGTCCTTAAAACATCCCTATCGAGGCACCTGTTCCTCAGAGCAGCACGTAGGTGGCTCACCTCCACAGGACTTCTGCTGAGGTGATGGGACCTGTCAGTAATTGGGGAGTCATTGCGTTCTCCCTGCCTTAGGGCTTGTTGACTCATACCTACTGGAGGTGTCCGTGTGGCTAAAATCGACTCGGTATTCAAAACTGAGGTCTTTGAGATTCTCTGCAAGGATGAAGAGACATTGGGTTTTTGTATAGGTCCTCTATTAAAGACTTTCTCTCTCACAACAGGCTCTGAATCTTGCCTTAAAGTCGTGTTAATTTCAGATGTGGTCCCATATTGCAGGTGTGCAGGCTTTTGAAGTGAGGACTTGGCGGTCCTGGTTGATACAGAAGCCCCTTCTGACACGCTTTCCAGTCCACTTTTGGAGGCTGTCTGTTGGCCTTTGCCTTCACTGGTGAAAACAGATGTGCTCTCACTGCCATCAATACACTCAAGTCGTTCTTGTAACTCTGCAAAGGTGTTACATTTGAGGTGGTCCCCATCAGACTTAGGCCCCTCTTTTAAACGCTTCTTGTTCAGGGAGGGAATGATAGGAACAAATGCTGGTGGGCCTTCATTGTCACTGAGTTCACGATCAGAGATAGGGGTCCCACCAGGCCCCACATAGATCACAGTATCACATGAGTGCTCACTACTGGAGGAGTAATCTGGGTCACTGGATAACATTGCAGGGTGGTCTGGGTCAAGTGCCACAGTCCGAGGGTAGAAGGGTCTCCGTCTGATGTGTCCTTCTTCACAGGAGCTCTCGCCTCCAGAGGAACTTGATGCATACTGAACAAAATGACATACCACACTGACATCAATATATCTTGGCAGAAAGCTCTTTCACAGCACATAATAATTTCAGAAACAGCATGTCAATATCAACAAAGTTGAAAAGTGCACACCAAAGGAGAAGCTAAAATAGTTGTCAATACTATGCATAAGTTAGACAGCTAAAGGACTCTATAAAACATTAATATATTCTGTCAAAACAGCTTAATTATGGTGAAAAAAATGGCCTCTGTGATGGGATAGGTTACATGCTGTTCTCTCTCTGGAACAAATGCATTGATTACATTTGTTGATTACATGACATAGGTCACTGAGAAAGTTTGCAGCTAAATTATCACCATAACATTTGTTTCTCAGACAAAGCATGAATTGTTATTTAAATTTTGAATGATTCTGATGAATAAAAGCCCAAATGTAATTTAGGAAAATAATGACAGTCATGACCTATTGGAGAATGTATACAGACAAGAATAAAATGGACAAAATGCTGATAAAAATAAAGACTTTCAGCAAATACTGTAGTCACTCTATCAAAGTCAAAATAAATTAAAAAATATATTAAAAATGACTTGGGAAATATTATTGTTAGTTCAATTATTAATAATTAAAATATAGTTATTATAGTTATAGTATATACAGCAGTATATTATAGTTATATAGCATTTTCACAATTAATATTGGTCCAAAACATCTTTTTTTAATTAGCAGTTTTTACTTTTAAAGGTTCATTGCCATACTTACTGCCTTATATGGATTGTCACAGTCTTCAGCGGGTGTGCCCAGGAGGGCCACCAGATGACTGTGTTCGGTGAGCACATGGCTTGTGTTGTCTGTTGCCATGTGCTCTCTCCTGTCTATTGTCTTGCCCCTCCCATCTTGTTACCTCGTTATTGTTTAAGTTGCTCCACCTGTGTCTCCCTCGGTAGCCGCCTCGTTTGGTTCCTATTTATTCTCCTGGTGTCTGTCATCCTGTGCTGATCCGTCATTTCTCATTGTGCGTGTTTTCGTGTCAGATCTGTCACGGTGCGTGCAGGGAGATGAAGCGAGGACTCAATTGCAGGAGAAATGGTTATTTATTTTAATAACTGGCCCACCATCCCTCCCCCTGATCCACCTCCGTTCCGCCTCCCTCCGGGATTGCTCTTGGTGGAGCGTCTGGAATCCGCTCCTTAAGGGGGGGGTTCTGTCACAGTCTTCAGCAGGTGTGCCCAGGAGGGCCACCAGATGACTGTATTCGGTGAGCACATGGCTTGTGTTGTCTGTTGCCATGTGCTCTCTCCTGTCTATTGTCTTGCCCCTCCCATCTTGTTACCTCGTTATTGTTTAAGTTGCTCCACCTGTGTCTCCCTCGTTAGCCTCCTCGTTTGGTTCCTATTTATTCTCCTGGTGTCTGTCATCCTGTGCTGATCCATCATTTCTCATTGTGTGTGTTTCGTGTCTGCATGTGGTGCAGCTTTAGGCCTGCCTGTCTGTTTTTCCCCCTCGGGGTGGTTTGAGTTTGTTTTTGTTTCATTTTTTTATTAAAATAAATAACCATTTCTCCTGCACTTGAGTCCTCGCTTCATCTCCCCGCACGCACCGTGACAATGGATACCTTGGTACCAGGAAGCAGTGCTTCGTTTTTTTCAGTTTTTTTTTTAAATAACCATGAATACATAAGCATACATAATTCAAATAATAAATACATCAGTTTGAATCACAAACCTTGGATTTCTTCTTTCTCATGCGGTGAATACGGGAAGCAAGCTGCACAGTGGTGAGAGATTCGGCATAATTGGCTGGCGACTCAGAGATGTGGGCGATCATGGTGGTTCTACAGTTGATGTTGCCCAGTGATTCCCTCAGCAGCATGGTAAGCTTGCTGTTTCTGAATTATACATCAAAAAATATTCTCGTTAGCCAAAAAGGAAGCTAGGCTTTACAACGTTCTGCCTCTCCCTCTAAGATCATTGAGAGGTTGTCTTAAAATAGAGGATCATGAATCATACTTGAATAAAAAGAATCCAAAGAAAATGATGCTCACTCTCTAGTGACCTGATTTGGAGTGTTTTTATTTTATTCTGTTGTGGAGGATGTTATTTTCTGAAGCCACATCTAAAAGAAAAAGATTATTTTTCCCTGCTCATGTCACTGTATTTACTATCCCACCTTCCGGTGAGTATTTCTTAATTTTCTTTCAGCATAAATCTCTTACTCCCTGACCCACATTCCTATCAATACATCCCACCTCAAGTCCAATTTGCCCTGGCTGCATTCCCTCCCTGCAAAGCTGGCTAATTGGCTTCATTGATCTGAGGAGGGTGAGAATGAAACCCTTGCAGATGTAGATCGGTAGGACTCAGTGTGTGCTCAGAGACACATTTACCCCCATTAACAGAGATCTATCATCTCCCGCTATTGGTTTATATTGATTAATTGAACCACAAAAGACTTACCTGTATGGCACATGCTTGGCTCCATTGGCCAAGGCTAGGATGACATTTCCAAGAGCAGCCAATGACAGACATTGGCCTCTCCCTCCATCTCGTGTTTGACTCAAATCAGACTCACAACTGCCCAAGTCCAGAAGATGCAGACGGCTACGACTCCCAGACACTGCAAAGTTAAAACAGAAATTCACTCCCAATGTCAATGTTAAAGACTCTTTGGGTTTCCTATTTAAACACAGAGTTTAATCGTTTACAGGCAACATCTTAATTCCAAAACCCTAAACATAATTGAAATTTATAAAAAGCAAAGACACTCATGAAAAAAAAAACATGTAAAGAGAAAGATAAAGTAAGACTTTTGTTGAAAGAGCAGTACATAGTTTCTACCAGTGGTATAATGTAACTAAGTAATAATACTTCGTTAAAGTACTTAAGTATTTTTTGGGAGTATCTGTACTTTACTTGAGTTTTTATATTTCAGCCAACTTTTACTCCTTACAAAGTTGTAAATTACACAAGTAGTTACAACTGTAACTTCTACGTTACAGCTCTTGAAAATATTATTTCCATAGGGGAACGACACATACAGTCATACTAGTGGCCATAAGTAAAATCGCTCCGGCTTTTCTTTCTCTTTCGAGCTGAAATGAATCTCAAGATATTTTATCATGCAGACATAAAGCCTCAGCTGCAATCTCTAAACGTCTTCAGTAAGAAATTAGCCATCCGGTTCCTGCAGCCCCTCCATCCACTCTTCCTGTGTCAGAATGAACAGATTGAAGAGGGAGCGGCAGATCTGACAGGACAGATGATCTTCTGCAGTTCAACAATTCCATATGGTGGAGAGAAGCGAGAGGCATTTACTACAAAATAGTCAGATGTCAGAAGAACACAAACTGCAAGCAAGCAGGTTTGACGAATCAGTGGTCTGGCGTCTGCAAGTTAGACTCCTAAAAACACCTTTGCTCACGTGCAAACAAGTGTGCGCACAACCGCGGATGATTCATTTTCCTCTCAAGTCGAGGCTGGTGTGTGCGATATACAGCATCATCTGCGATAATAGGGTAAGTGTTGTTTTGATGATGTGCGATCTGACATTATCGAGTATATCACCAAATCACACAACATAATTTAATTTAGTTAACTTAACCTATATCACACACAGAGTACCGTTTTTTCTGCAGATATCAGCATAACAAATTTAATAATCTTTTTATACAAGTTCAGTAAAGTTAGCAAGTGACTTACATTTTAGACATAATATTGCTTGTTTTTGCTCAATTTTGCCAACGAAAATAGTTTCAAACAAAGATCACAGCACTGTTTTGCGTCTTTGAGCAATGGAGTTTACTTATTGAATGCTTTTTGAACGAATCGGTTGAATAAATGATTCAGTGATTCACTCATTAACACAGTCGTTTACTTAAGTATGGCTTTCAGGTACTTTATACACCACTGGTTTCTACTCCATCAGTAGTACCAAATAATCCATTAAGACAGACAGCTAATTTTTCTACTGTATGTTGGACTACTCAAATAGCGATGCTGAAAGCACAACTGCAAAAAAAAAAAAAAAAATCAACCTACAAATGATTTAGTTGTCTCTGCACATTAAGCTGAGACAGGACAAAGAATTTTATCATCAAAAAGGCTACAGGTACGGCAGATCACAGTGTTGCAGGGGACCTTATGAGATAGCAGTTGGATTTTTGATCTCTGCTAGGTAAGTGGTGATTCAATATCCTTGGCAGTCCATCAAACAGCAAGCAAATAAAAGTAAGTACAGCTAGTTAGATTACAGTCACATGTAGGTCACTAAATTAAAATTCATTCAGTATCATTACAGAAGATGCATTTATTTCACACTGAGATGGAGGCCATTAACCTCACGTCGGCAAGATTTACAAAGCCAGCATTCAGAACAGAAACCCTCAGTGGAGCAGGAATGCAGACGAGCTTCTCATTTCATGCTGGGCTCTATAAACATCTCTGCAGAAGAGACTCCAGCCTCATTACATATTAAAATCTATTCTGGCTAGTGTCAATGGCCAGAACCCAGCTTGCATTGCAGCAATGGGAGTGCAATACTAATGACCATTCTAATGTTGACATGCTGACTTGACAGGATGGCTACGCCCAGTAATGAAAATGTGCTAACCCTTCTTGTTAGCATTCTCGTAGAGCCGTTATCAGCGGGACTAAATTGAGGTAACTGATACTCTCTGTGAACATGGAGAGCATGATAATGGCAAAGTCAGGTATCGCCTGCCCTCGGTAGCAGTCTTCTCAAAATACTAATGATGCATAAAGATATATGATATGAATTCTTAGACAGCGATAAGGTGGTATAACTTAATTTTTGAGGTGGAGGTAAATTGCCTTTGAAGTTGAATTATTTAGAGCCCTGAATGTTAAGGCATGGCTGTTTAAAATATTACTTTAGCATTTCTTCTCAACATTAAAAGTCAAATATTATGCTCTTAAAAGACAAACAGCCATATATTAAATATCTTAAATAGCTCATAAATATCACATTTCAATACAGTTTTCCTGAATAAATGTGAAAATGAGCACAGCGAGCCATACTTCCTGCTTTAGTGCTTTTCTCCATACGGTACTGGGAAATGTGTAGGGTGAAGAGCATGTGAGAATTCCGGCGGTCCTCTTCCTTACAGTCAGATCTGCTGGTGCTACGTGCTGCCAGAGCTGCATCCAGGAAGAATGCCGCTCTCTCTGCAGAGTACGCCCGCAACTCGCTCTGGTTCTGCAGCTGAACAAATTTTGAAGTGAGAGTGAGACACAGAGATAAAGAAAGTAAAGGGAGACAGAAACAATTAGATTTTGATTAAATGGATTAATGAACATTATCATTTTGACAGTAGTCAAAGAAAGGTGACTTGCAATTACTGTATACTACCGGTTAGTACGATTCTTTTAAAAAAATAAATTAATACTTTATTTGGCAAGGATGCATTAAACTAAACAAAAGTGACAGTAAAGACATTTATAATGTTTAAAAAGGTTTCCATTTAAAAAAATGCTGTTATTTTGAACTTTCTAATCAAATGAAAAAAATGTATCACAGTTTTCACAAAAATATTAAGCAGCACAACAGTTTTTAACTTTAATATATAATAAGAAGAAATGTTTCTTGAATTTATTGTGATTTCTGAAGAATCCCGTGACACTGAAGAAATTACATTTATTGATTTTAAAATACGTATATACCAAAATTACATCTACATTTATTTATTTTAAAATATATTAAAATAAAAAAGTTATATTGTAATAATAAATTATAAACCGTTAAATTGTAATAATATTTCACAATATGACTATTTTACTGTATTTTTGATCAAATAAATGCAGCCATGGTGAGCATAAGAGACTCAAAATATCTTACTGACCCCAAACTTTGAACGGTAGTGAATATAAAAAAGACATAATGTTACACTCAATTATGTTACATTTAACATTTTTTTAAATTTGACCTAAAAATTTAATTGATCTATTTAATCAATTCCCTGGGAATCAAACCCATGACCTTGGCATTGCTAGCACCATGCACTATTATTTGAGTTACAGGAACACTAAGTAGACCTACACATACTAAAACAAACTCTAACGCACCTGTGATCCACAGACCGGATCCTCTTGCAGGGAAATTCCTGCACCCTGACTGTCCTGGGAAGTCCCTGTGGAAAAGTCAGCCAACAGGTCTCTCAGCACCTCCTCCCTGCCACAGATTTCCACAGCAGACACGCGGATGGAGAATCGTGTGCCAGTCTTCTCTTTCCTTTCCTCGATGAGCTTGAAGAGCCAGGAGATAGCACAGGGTGCCACACCCAAGCTCTGTGTAGAGCTGTCCCTGCCGATCATGGTGTAGCTTTTGCCTGTGAGGTAAAGGTGAGCTGTGGTGAAAACTGGCTAATGCTAATGAAAGATGTAACTGAACATTCGAGATTGGTATGACTGAAGATAAAATTTAAGTATTTACTCAATGTGAGGAAGACAATACTACATTATGCTTCAATTGTCCTTACATGGTTCTTATTTAGCTAAAAAATGACATAAAATAAGTGAGAAGCATTTGTCAACATAGACATCATAAAAATTACACTGTCAACTGATTAACTTTACGTGACTACATAATGATATAAGAGCAGGTCTATAATAGGATTTGTGTTAATAATAGGACTGTCTATGTAAAACACACCTAACCTAATAAAACCCACAAGGATGTTAGTCATAAGAGAATATACCACGCTAAAGCAGAGCAAATGAGCAGCCAAGCTAACTATGGGGGATTGAAGCAGCACGGTGGGAGGCACACAGTCTCTCACAGTGAGGGGCTGAACAACAAGAGAGTATGAGAGAGAGAAACTGAGCACTTTTCAAACACAAAATGTAAAAAGAGGGCACTTTGTGTTCAGCAAACCGCTATTACTGCTCAAACACATATGCCCTCCCAGCATTTTCTCTGCCTCCTTGTTAGGAAATTTCAAATGCAGCCAAAACTGTGTATTTTGCATCACTTTTCTTTTCGCCTCTTGTAGGTGATGGCTACTCCATCTAAAAATGGATTCTGAACAATGCATTATCTGTCAAAGCATGAGGGGTTGTAACAGAGGGAGGTGGGTTATCATAACAATAAAGTTAATTACAGTAAAATATGGGCTACTAGGTTGAATAGATGTTTACTAACCGAGGTTGGCTTGACCAAAACAGAAGATGCAGCCATCTGCCCCGTTGACCACAGACTGGATAACCTCCGCCACTGTCCCTGAGCACACCTCCGCCTGAGGACACAAACCCAGATTTAAACACTAACTCAAACTGTTTTACAGTATTAGTTGTACATACAGTATTTCTAATTCAGACAGACAGACAGATAGACAGATACATTTACAGACAGAACAACAGATAGAACCATAGAACTACAGACAAAATGGTAAACAGAACATTAGATTGATAGACAGATATAAATACAGATGGACAGAATGAAAGAATGGACATCAGACAGATCAGACACACTGTAAAACCTAATTAGTTGGGCTTACTTAAAAAAAGCATGCAAACCGATTGCCTTGAAAAAACTAAGTAAAGTGAAATAAGAATAATAATTTGTAATAACAAAGGTTTATTTAGTGTTGTAAACTTACACGCAAGTTCTGGTAACTCAGAATCACTATTTTCAACAACTAAATATAATAAGTACAATATACTATGTGCGTATTTCAAACAACTCTTTTATTTAAGTTGAGCCAACTCATGTAACATTTCCTGCAACTTGGAATTTCTAAGTTGTATTTACTTAAACAGCAATCTGATTTACTTGCTAAAAGCATGCAAACCGATTGCCTTAAAAAAACCAAGTAAGTGTTACTCCACTAACTTAAGTGCTTCAAATATCCATTACAAATTACTGACAACAATGTTCCATTCATCACACACACATACAATTACACATAAATTTAAGGTAGTGAAAGTTAAAGGTAATGTATTTTTTTTTGTTTTTAGTGCAGTTTTAACATGTATTACAAACATTTTGAAACAAAGCAAAAACAATCTGATTTAGGGTATGCTTCTTGTAAACAGTGGAGGTAGCAGTACCAGAGTGCATTGCGGCATGAATAAATTATGCAGTTGCTTTGTCTTACAGTTGTTGATTTTATTTGCTAATTTTACTTGCTGTCTTGTGTCAGAAGTAGCACAACAAAAAGAGCGAATAAAATGGTTAACAAAAAAAACAAAAACATTAATTTAATTAGAAGATAGGTCACCTTCAAAAAGCAATCTATTTATTACTTTTCTTCCCTTGAAGCCAAATTACTCTGACTTCATGATGCATTGCTGCATTAACAGAAAGATAATTATAGTAACATAAACAAAGTTCCAAGTGCCCAACCAAAGGGA
>NW_015553274.1:1896486-1903353 GCF_001515605.1 Sinocyclocheilus anshuiensis
TACTAATTAAATCTAAGTAAGGTAAACTATTGGATTTTACAGTGCAGGATAGACAGACACATACATAAAACAACAGACAGAAAGAACAACAGACAGACCGAATGATAGACAAAACATCAGACAGACAGACAGACAGAACAACAGACAAACAGAACAACAGACAAATGTCAGACAGACAGAATGACTAAACGATAGATCGAATGACAGACAGAAACACGGACAGAAACAGAGTGACAAACAGACAGACAGATAGACAGATAGAATGGCAGACAGAGCAACAGACAGAACAACAGACAGATAGATAGAACAACAACAGAAAAACAGACAGACAATACGACAAAGAGAGAGACAGACAGAACAACAGACAAACAGAACAACAGACAAATGTCAGACAGACAGAATGACAGAATGATGGATCGAATGACAGACAGTCAGACAGACAGTCAGAAACACAAACAGATAAATGGACAGACAGAGCAAAGATAGATTGAATAGCAGCTAGAGCGACAGACATAATAACAGACAGATAGAACAACAGAAAAACAGACAGAATGACAGTCAAACAGAACAACAGACAAATGTCAGACAGACATAATGACAGAAAGATAGAATGATAGACAGACAGAACAACAGACAGGCTGACACATACAGTGTTGTGAAAAAGTGTTGGCCCCCTTCCTGTTTTTTAAATTGTTTGCATATTTGTCACACTTAAAAGATTCAGATCATCAAACAAATTTTAATATTGATACAACAACAGACAGCCAGACAGATAGAATTACAGACAGATAGATAGATCCTTGCGAACTTGATCCTTGCTCATCCTTGAAACTTCCCAAAGAGATGCAGAATACAGTAAGGACACAGATGAAGATTTCAAACCCTGGAATTATGTGTGTATTTTGCAGCTTTAGGAAAGCTTTGACAGTGTTGTTGTAAGAACCACCTCTGATGTATGCTCATTCAAAGCCTCTTTTGTTCTGAACAATGTGGGGTAGTCATTGATCATCAGACCTGATGTTTCTAGGACAGGAAACCCAAAGACTCCAAACTCCCAAAGAGTTCAGGAGGAAGCAGAGAAAAGAGCTCTGTTATCTTTTCCTCTTAGATCCCTTCAGGCACTGTGGGCTCGGAACGATAACCCCAACTCACCAACACAAACCTTTTATCTACCTTGCTAACCAAGCGAAACCGAATATCTCCCTAATGCATTGCTTTGATCTCAGCATAGATGTCCTGCCTGTTTGACATCAATTCTGTGAAGATTTTTGTTCAGTATAAAATTATAAGTACAGACAGGAAATAGGGAATATCTCCTTGGTGTAACTTGTAAAATGCTTGCTTTTATTACTCTGATTGCCAAAAATGCAAGTTTTTATACCATTACTGTACCTGTGAAGCATCTTGGGTAAAGACAGCATCAAAGGTAAACATCTTTGGGGTGGTGGCAGAGGTGAAGCGTGCACAGGTGGGTGGCTCACAAAAGGTCAGCTGTTTCTTATGGCCCTCTACCTTGAGAAAGGACATGGATTCTGAGGTGTCTCGTGATCCTTTGGCAGGGCATATCCTCACCATTACTTTCACCTGCAAAGCACACAATTATATTCATATCATAATTATATTCCTACATAATTTTATTTGTGACAAGTTATTTTTGAATTTGCGGCTGAATTCAAAGCATACGGCTGTAATTGCACCGTCCCACCCACTAATTCTCACAATTATTGAGTGGTTTGAGAATAATGTCTTTCAGTTTCCTGGCCAAGAATGCCCCTCATACTAGCAAAGTGGAAAGCATGTAATCAGTAGAAGATGAATATACGGAGATTCCCAAAGCCTTTCTGCTCCCACATAGAGAACATCCTGCTGAAAAGTGTGGCTGGAAAACAGAAAGCAGACCCGCCATGTTCTGACCAGACACTTTATAGAAACATTATATTAAAAAATATATCAAATATATCACGTTTTCCACGGAAATATTAGTAGTAGTAATACTGATGATAATAAGAAAGGTTTCTGAAGCACCAAATCATTTTATTAGAATGATTTCTGAAAGAAGCCTGCTGAAAATTCAGCTTTGATCACAGGAATAAATTACATCTTAAAATATATTAAAATAGAAATAGTTAAATCAAAAACTCATTTAAAAGGTAAGAACTTTATTTAGGGACCATGAATTTGTAGCTATGTGTCTGACAGAGTAGCATAAACTATGTATAATCACTATGAGACACATTATGTACTTTATGTACACATGAGACACATTATGTACACAAAGCATGAATGCAACATCAATCCCCTTTTTACAGTCATAAGAATGAATGATAGCAAAGTGAAACATGACTGAAGCAGAACAGTTTATTATTACACCTACTTAATGAAGCAGTAATGTACTCAACTGTCTGTGTTTAACACCTTATTTTATAGCTCTGCCACTAGGGACACTTTCAGCAACAAACAGCCCCTGAAGTTTACAGTCCTCCACTGAGATAAAGAATTCAATTGGCAGACAATAAGGATCTCTGTTGCCCGATCAGGCTCACTATGTTCCTTACTTATACTGACATGTTTGGCATTAAAGACTGTTACAGACTAAGCTTTGCCTTCCAAGGAATAGATGGAAGACCAGCAGCTTTTAAAAGTCACTTTGTACCCTAGGCAAGATAAAACAAATCCAATTGTAAAAACACTTTTTTTTACAACAAAGGGATTGACATGGTAGTCCAGAAAAGTTCTTTTCACAAGCTTGGGGATCCAGGTCCAATAATACAATGAAATGCAATGACATACTCCACAACATCAGTCGAATGTTTGAAATAACTTCCTTTTGTGATCTGATGTGGCTTCTTATCACAGAATGAGACAGAAAATGTATTCTATACTGTAGATAGATAGATAGATAAACAGACAGACAGACAGACAGAACAACAGAAAAACAGACAGAAAGGGACAGACAGGGCGATAGACAAACAGAACAACAGACAAATGTCAGACAGACATAATGACAGAACGATAGATAGAATGATAGACAGACAGACAAGACAGACAGAACAACAGACAGACTGACATAGAACAACAGACAGAATGACAGACAGATAAATAGATCCTTGCAAACTTGATCCTTGCTCATCCTTGCAAAATTTATTTTGTCAAAAATTTATTTTGTCTTTTAATTACTGAGTTTTAAGCAATTAATTTATCAATGATACAATTCAAATCCATTTTTTGGAATTTGCAATAAAAAAGGCAAATCAAACAATTCCCTTTAGTGCAAAAGCACCAGAGATGTGTCAATCAAACATTTCCACACAGATTAACTTCCATTACCCTCACTGCATTACCGCTGCCTTCCCACAATCACCTGTTACTCTCTACATGCCGCCTTCTAAGCACTTTGACATTTCCTTCTTCCAAAAATAAAAAAATGAGAGTGTTTATACCCATTTCCTTTACAAGTGCCTCAAAATCAGCAGGCAACATACTTCAACTCAGTGGAGCTTATTAGCAATCACTTCACTGTCTTTTTCTTGATAAAACTAATTAAACACTTGCAGCTGCCTGCTTTTGGTGTGACTTTAGAAAACTTTTTTAATGCCTATTGTGCACATTTTCCAATGCTGTGTTTGCACAATGCATCAACACAATCAGGTGCACAATTAAGGGAAGTAAAATTCTTTATTCACATAGCCATCCAACTGCAATGGATATGAGGATGATGTAATAAACTGACTTCTCCAGAGATGTCTGGATGCATTTCAAGGAGTAGCTCAGGTGACCTCACCGTTCTTAATGAGCGAATCATCTCCCTGCAGACATGACGCCATAAAAACCTGCACCACCTGCTGGTGTTTATGAGTCAGCAGTCTATTATAGCATCTAATGCTAAGAACACACATTATCTTCTTACTTTCCCACAGATGAGTCGTCCTAAACCAGACTCTAATGGGTCCCATATCTTTGAATTTATTTAGAGTGCATCACCTGTGCTGGAGGAGGGTCATACGTGGGTCAATGCAGTCTTCCATGGCTTTTAAACCTCCAGGGAGTGTTAAGGAAAGGAATGAGTTTGTTACCCAAAATAGCGGCAACATGCTGAGATGCTCATGATGCTCTAGAGAGTCCCATAAGAGAGTATATATGGAACTGTCAGTTACATGTCTAGATGTAGCAGTATATGTTCAGATGTTTCAAAGAAGGCAGAAGGGCATGACCTCAGCTCATTAGGTTAATATTAAGCAGATGCTCTTTATACAAAGTGACTCAAAGTACACTAATTGCAGGAACAGTCCCCTGGTGTGACCTGGGATTACGTGCTTTGCCTAATGGGTACCAACATGCTTTAGCATGACAGTGATCATCCAGTCACTGAGAATGATGGCGTTTTTATAGGCAAATCACATGTTATGGTCAACTCATCCCTGTACTGCCTGCAAGACCACATTAGGGAGATCTAGGAATGCACAATACTGTATATTGGCCATTAATAGAATTATTATTATTATTATTAATTTAATTGGTATTGGTTGGTAGGGCCTACTGGATATTTTATACCGGTTTTTTTTTTTTTTTTTTTTTTTTTTACATTTAGATTACCTTTGCTGTCATCTAATGCTAAGTTAATCTAAGTTAATCATTAAAAGCACTCATTTGAAACAGTTAAAAGCAATATTAAGCAAATCTCTAAATGAATATGAATTTTTCATTCTATACATTATAAATGTGTGTACATTGAAGTTTGTTATGCATAAAATTCACTTGCAACATTTAAAACAACTGATTTTAGTTTTTAGTTTTTATCTTTTATCAATTCAAACAAAATTGTCTAGAATTTTAATATCTGTCAGTTAATATGAAAACAATGATCAGCGTAGTGTTGGACAAAATTTTAATATCATGCATCCCTAAGGGAGATGTTTTATTAGTTTAGTTTAGTTCAGTTTAGTTTAGTTTAGTTTAGTTTAATCTACTTTACTGTAATTTTCACAAAAAGAGGAGTTTTAATACTAAACTCCAGCACTGATACTAAACAACTAGCATGGAGAATCAGGGCTGTTAGTTTGCTTATTTTATCCCTGTTATTTTAAACCTGACTTATCTTGAATTGCTACAGGTTCAGACAATACTTATTCCTTTGCCTTACAATCCCAAATAGCAAACAACAACATCTGATATGTTCATATACTTAAAGGAAATAATATTCCAGATCACCAGAAGTAATGCTCACAAATCTGGTGTTCAAATAATCCAAGAACGAGGCACAATATCCTTGAGACATTGGGATATCATAAGCATTTCCACACTCAGACTGTCCAGCACTAATAAACAGCTCTATTCTGACAGAGAAATATATCTTTCATTCAAATGCCCCCTGATGTCATTCTCTGACCCTTCTGTTTTCATACATTGCTTTTCCCACTCCCACGACCTGTCAGTCACTTACAGTGAGGAATGCTGTCTGGCATTCCGAAGGAGCTTCTTGGAATTCCAACAGCCTGGGAATCAGGACAACTGGGCCAACCCATGCTGTCACACACAGTCTGCTTTGATGGTAACTCGAGAACCAGCCAAACTGATAAACCCACTGGGCATTCTTGAGCAGAGGGCAATCAGGGGTTTATGCATGATGTCATTTTATTAATAAAGAAGAAAAAATCTCTACAATTATAAAATATAAGCCGTCAACATTGTTTCAAGATTACCTATTATTCATTGTCAGATTACAATAATTTTGGCAAAACCTTGATTTTTGGCAAAACCTTGAGCTTTGATCATGTTTTACAAACCATTTCCATCCACAAATCTCTAAAGATCTGGTATAGGAGACAAAAAAAAAAACGTTTTAAGTTTGAGCAATGACAACATTACTGTACCTTTCCCATGCCGGGGCTGTCCTTAACCTTTGACCCTGACCTGAGGAGACATGGGGGTGCAGGTGGGGGTGAGAGCTGCAGGGCAGCGCTGAAGCCGTCAGTGTAGAAGAACGGCACTTCTGGGTCAGGTGGGGAAGGTGGAAGCGGCTGACACTTCTTCCGTTTGGAGAAGTTCAGCTTCTGGGCAGCCCTGTGAAAGAGCAGCAAACAAAAGGTTAAGTCAAGGAGTCAAGTCCAGCAGGTTCTTCTTGCATTAGACCTGCATCGCAATACTGCTCCATATCTGTCCTCCAAAGATTTGAGATGAACACAATTTGAATGGATGAGTAACAGTTTCTCTACTCATGGACAGTTTAACAGAGTCCATGACAATCCAGCAGCAAAGAATATGGTTATGGACATGAGAAAACTACATGAGGTGCATTTATTTGATCCTAAATAAATAAATAAATAAAAAGACTGCATTTATTTGATCAAAAATACAATACAAACAGAAATATTGTGAAATATTACTAGTTTAAAATAACTGCTATCTATTATAATATATTTTAAAGTGTAATTTATTCCTGTGATGGCAAAGCCATTACTCTAGTCTTCAGTGTCACATGATCCATCAAAAATAATTTTCATATACTGATTTGGTACACAAAAAACTTTTCTTATTATCACAGTTGAAAACAGTTTTGTTGTTTAAAATTTTTATAGAACACTGATACATTTTTTCAGGATTCTTTGATGAAAAGAACACCATATATTTGAATCTAAAATCTTTTGTAACAATGTAAAAGTCTTTACTGTCACTTTTGATTAATTTAAAGCAAACAAAAACAAATCTTGCTGACCCCAAACGTTTTATCAGTAGTGTAAATATTAAATAATATGATTAAATAAATATTAAATAAAATACATGTAAAATCAAATGAGAGCATGGGGTGCAGTCACACACACACACACACACACACACACACACACACACACACACACACACACACACACA
>NW_015553274.1:1903788-1907491 GCF_001515605.1 Sinocyclocheilus anshuiensis
TAACACTTTCTATTCTATTTTAATTCTACTTTATCTATATTTATCTTCAAAAAAAAAAAAACAATAGCTTTCTATTTTTTCTATTCTATCTACTTGTTTTTCTTTGTGTGTGTGTATTTGTGTGAAAACTGCTCTGGCAATGGTAAAAAGATGCAAGCTACCTAAAGCTGTGTGTGTTTTCCAGCTCATGTTTGTGTCTTTATGCCTGTTAGCATGAGGTTGAAAGGCCTGAGAAGAAAAGCTTGAGCTCATTAAATGTCTCACTCTTCCTCACATCCTTTCTCTCTCTCCCTCCAACTGTGTTCAGCACAGGCTCTTCAGGGGTGAAAAATCACAGAGAACACTGTGTAATTACAGTCTCCATGAAGGACACAAGAGCAGGCCCCCACAGGAAATGTGCATGTACCATTAAAAGGTGTGATGGGATGTGTGTGCAAACACACAAAGATTACAGAAAGAAATTAGCACTTAGCATTATCTCTATGTGCATGATTAAATTGAGACAAAGCATAATTAAGTTTGCATTTTTTAATAAATTGCAAAAAATTTACTGACAATAAATAAATCTTACCAGCCATTATTAAAAACATATATATTGATATTATAAGTTTATATATTTTTTGTATTATTTTATTACTTCCTAAAATGTTTATAAAAAATCTAATAATATTTAAATAATACATCAAAATAACACATTAATACACACATTTAAATAAATAAATAAAAAGTAAATAAAAAATGTAATAATATTTAAATAATACATTAAATAATACACACATTTAAATAAATAAATAAATAAAAAGTAAACAGCAGGGCATTTTGTTTACTCACCAAAGCCAATTTACTCACCAATTTTTATTCCCATCTGGCATTTGTCAATTGTTAATTTTGGACTCTGGGTGTGAATGAGCGAGAGAGACTAAGAGTGAAAATGAAGAGCTCGTAATAGGGGGCATAAGAGGTTGGGAAAAAATACTTGAGTTAGAGGAGGAGGGTTTTATTAATGTTAAACCCACCTATGGAGGCAAAGCCTCTTCTTTGCCTCCTCCTCCACACACCTCACCTATTCACACACACACACACACACACACACATACAGCGCCTCCTCTAACATAAAGAGGAGACCCACGCCCACACGTAGGGCAGAGAGCCGCATTCACCGCGTCTGGCTGCACGACAAATGCTTTACAAGCTCTTTATGAAGCACAACACAGTCACGCACACACAAAAGATTGAGATATCAGTCTGGAGCGAACAAAGGTGAGTGACCAGAGTGGGTACAAAGCAGCATGGTAGAGTGAGCTCCGATACGCTAGGCTGGGATTTATCCAGATGCACCCACCTGTTAAATCTCCTTTCCCTGCCCTGCAGTGAACAGTCTCCCTCTGGATTTGCTATCGCTGCTACTAGTTTTACAGCAAGTGAGGTTTTAGTGTTGCAACTGAGAGCAAACCAATGCAACTGTGATTACTGAAGCACTTTTACAACCTTAATTATATATATATATATATATATACTTAGCTTTTCAACAATGAAGCAGCGTGTTTGAGGGGCAGTTCACCCAACAATTAAAATTTCTATTAATTTACTAACTTTCATGTAATTCCAAACTTGTATACATTTCTTTTTTTTATAGAATCAAACAAAAACTTTTTTGACTTTTTTTCAAAAAATATCTAGTTGTTTTGGCCATACAGTTCAAATTAATTGGGTTCAGTGTTGTTTGGACCCCACTGACTTTCATAGTAAGGACAAAAACAACTGAAACATTCTTAAAAATATCTTTTGTGTTTTGCAGAAGAAAGTCATACAGGTTTAAAAAGAATTGAGAGTGAGTAAATATTGACATCCAAAGAAACCTTAGGAATCAACCCCAACATCCTTGGTTTGCCAGAACGAGTTGAATTGCACAAACCCTACTGAAAAACGCATGTAATGTCCATAAACAACTCAAAAGAGTCCATTATACTTACAGTTCTCTCCAATCCATTATCTCAGTTCAGAGGGCATATCATCACAGCGGTGAGAAAAGCAGCTTTTTAACTTGTTCATTCCAGACCCCGGTAAGAGCACTCCATGGCTCCCAGCACATGTGAGAGCGAGGCGGGGCGGGTGCGGAAGGCGGGCTGGAGACAGGGGGCTGGAGGCGTCTGCTGGAGGACGGGGCGATGTGATTACTGTCACTGTCATCAGGAGTCCATTTCATGCAAATTCCCAGACGAGGAAGTGGATATAGGTGCGACAAGATGAAGAGGGCAATAAGGAGATGTCAGAAACGCTCATGACGACCCTCAAAAGTTTTCTGTATAACAAACAGGTACGTGGCGCTCCTGCAGAGGTGCATTTTCCACCACGCTATATTTCCACGGAGCAAGTCACAGACGATCGACTTCCCAAAGTTTAGCGCTTCCTCTCACCTGTCGGAAGAGTTTGCAACCCAAAACTTTTCAACTTTTCATCACATTTTTGTTTTCCTCTTCCCCCCAAGGTAGCCCTCACTTCACCTCTGCATCGAAGCTGGGCGGGGGCACGTCGTTCCTCTCTGCTGCACTCCTTTCCTCCACTCTTTTGCGCTCCTCTCTGCCACTCTCCCAATGACAGATCTCCCAGGGAAGGCAGTGGAAAAGGAAAATCCCCTGGGATGAGGGGAAAAAAGAGTCGATTCCTGCTTCTGCTGTTGCTGGGAAACCCTGGCAGAAGTCCAGCGGTCCTCTCCGTCTTCTCTCCGCGTCTCTCTCAATCTGGTGAGTCTCTCTCACCTTCTCCCTCTCGCTTTGCTGCACTCGCTCTCTCCCTCTCCTCTCCTCAGCCCAGCCCCCTTTCCATTCTCCTCTCAGACACGGTGTCAGTACACAGCTGCTGTGCAAAGCACCACTGATAGGCAGCATGCTCCACACACTCTTGTCTGCACACACACACATTCTCTCTTTCAATCACACGAACACACGTCGCTGACGTGCAAAGCATGCACTTTCACACACACTGGTATGAATACTTCATGAGTGCAGAGGAGCCCCCTTTCCTCATTCTGCTGGACTTCAAAGAGACTGAGTTAGTGTGTGTGAAACAAAAGCAAGGAAACAGTATAATAAGTGTCTTCCTACTCTAACGTGTCAATCCGTTTCCTATTATTAACATAACAAAAAGAGACCAAAGAGCTTAGATGAAACTTATAACAGATGATTTTGTGACAACAGAGTGATCATTTGAAAGGAGAGGTCACAAAAAATGTCATTTCAAATCTGTAATCTTTTGCTGTAATGCAAATCTATTTTGGCCATACAATAAAAGCCAATGGGATCATACAGGTTTGGAATTACATGAAGGTGAGCTAATTGTTGTTTTGGGGTGAACTGTTCCTTTTAGAAAGGTGATTAGCAGAATACAAAATAGTGCTGGTTAGATGGATGGATGGCAGCACTGATAGATAAATCAATGAAGCAAGATAAAACAAACAAAGACTGCATGCGGGCTGAACAGGTGAGCTGCGCGACGTTAATGAGGACATTAGCCCGCAAGCAAAGTTACAGACCTCCACTGCTTTCACTAATAGTCAGAAAACAATGCTGTTAACTATTAACCATGCAGACCCTGCCTTTAGGTGCTTGGGGAAAAGGAGAGTGCCAATTAACATGTAATATTTATATGTGTGTGTGTGTGTGTGTGTGTGTGTGTGTGTGTGTGTGTGTGTGTGTGTGTGTGT
>NW_015553274.1:1907831-1909516 GCF_001515605.1 Sinocyclocheilus anshuiensis
GATGAATTGGTGAATGAGGGGGAATGAAAGAAGAGGGATGTTCTGTTCCAGCAGAAAGTATGACATATAGCTTTGCAGGACTTAGTCTGATAGCTTTGTTCAATAGCAGATTCCCTCAACAATATGCAATGTGGCCATTGGTACATTGGTAAAGCTGACAATGCAATAAGCTCAGAGAGTTCTGTGATTTGCTGATTGGTGAGAGTTTGTTTCGGTGTTTCTCTAA
Organism: Sinocyclocheilus anshuiensis; assembly: GCF_001515605.1. Lineage (NCBI taxonomy): Eukaryota > Metazoa > Chordata > Actinopteri > Cypriniformes > Cyprinidae > Sinocyclocheilus > Sinocyclocheilus anshuiensis. The sequence continues at coordinate 1,908,058 of NW_015553274.1, forward strand.
ACTCTAATCTCTCCAAATCGTATTGATCTTTCCATGTTTTAAACTTCAAAATCCAGCATTTTTGTATTCTCTTAGCAACAAAGATGTGACAAAATGTTTAAATATCAGCTGCAGACCATTTTACTTCTATAATTAGATTTATTTGTATGCGAAGGTTATTGGATATTCAGGAGGAAAAAAAAAATCCTTGATTTTTTTACCCATCAGAAATGGTCTGGATTGTGAAAAGTGGACATTACTTACCAAAAATGGATCAAGAACAAAAGTTAATTTGCTAGAACAATGCCTTAATATTGTGATACGGGGCAGGTTATTACGTTTTAAGTGCATAATATGCACCAATGAATTGTTTACAATAAAACCAGATACACTACTGTTCAAAAGATTGGGGTTGGTAAAATTTTTTAATGTCTTAAAAGATGTCTCTTATGCTCACTAAGGCTGCATTTATTCAAAAATACAATAAAAACAGTAATGATGTGAAACACTTTTGATCAATTTAATGTGTCCTTCCTTGCTGAATAAAAGTATTACTTTCATACTTAGAAAAAGTATTTACTTTTTTTAAACAAAAAATCTTTCTGACCCCAAAATATTGAACAGTAGTGTACATGCATTAAAGGGGTCATATGATGCGATTTCAATTTTTCGTTTCTCTTTGGGTAAAAAGGTAGATTTGATGCGGACAACTGGCGTCTTGCCCACTGGATGTCTATGTATGTCAAGCAAGAGTCAACTTTGCCACCTGGTCATTAGCTGAGACTGCCTTTAGGTTCCTTAAGGACAATTTGTCACCAATCTCTCTAATCCAGCAGCCTTGTCTTGAAGCTCATTATTTGACTAGATGTCCAACATGTCCTTATTTCCCCACACTTCCTTCCTCTCCTTATTCTCTTTCCTTTAGTCTCCTTGGATCAGTAAACTGTTCAGGAAAATCCTAGGCAAACCATGGTAGCAGATAAATCTATAACTCTGACCATTAAAAAAATCAGGAGTCCTCACTTGTGTCAGAAATTTCTGCAGCTGAAAATATAGAATAGGCAAATAGTCTTTGACCCAAAATATTGTTGACCCTCAATATGGCACTTTTTCAAAAACAAAATTTAATTCGGACAGTAGCATCTTAAAATCGTATTATGGGATAAAAGCTTATTTCTCCAAAAGAAAATCTTCTTACAGAGTTTCTTTCATTTCAAACTACTGTACATAACGCATATAACCTTCAAAACCTCAAGTAATTTTAAGTCAAGGCTTTGTCAAGCCAGCATCAAAGTTTGCCTTGACAATCTTAAACAGACTTTCTTAACTGTGGTTTCAGTTAGTCTTGCTGAGATGTTCTGTTATATCTCTGACAACTGCAAAGTCTTGTAAAGAAATATTCTTGCTAACATCTTTCCAGTATATGCAAAAGGGTCTGGCTGCAGCTGGCGCTTGCACTCTCAGACGTGCATTCTCAGGC
>NW_015553274.1:1912707-1923390 GCF_001515605.1 Sinocyclocheilus anshuiensis
ATTGCAAGTGACTTCGTAATTTAGTTTCTTTTTTCTTGTCTTCACCACCTGGCTACTGGTGTAAAATGTTGAGAGATTCAAACAAAAAGTAATCAATAAATAGAACAAAATAAAAAATAATAAAGACTGCAAGTGACGTCGCTAGCGGAAGTGCAAGTGTCTGAGACTGCAAGCCTGAGAATGCACGTCTGAGAGGGCAAGCGCCAGCTGCAGCCAGACCCTTCTCAGTATATGAGGATTCTTTCAAACAGCAAATAAATTCTGTAAAAGTATATAATTTCACTGAAACTACTGGATAAATGGAAGGGTGCTGCATTGTAATGCACCTCAAAATAGCCCAGTCTGAGTGGGAAAATCAAGCTTTTTGCTATGAATTATATTTCATATATCTATAACAAAATCCCACACTGAATCAATGTGAAGCCAGTGGACACTGAAAAAAAGTTTCAAATGACTTAAGAGAATGCAGATAATACAGGGCAGCTGGCAATACATGGACTAAAAAGCTGCTCTTAAACTGAATATTTCTGCTGTAGAACTTCAGCAAAGATGGCTCAACAAACAGAGAACAATTTAAATATACTATATTTATCTATATTTAAATATACTGTAGACATTTAATCATTGTTTGATTATTTCTTGAACACTTTTTTATATCCAAAGTGATCTGTGACATTCATTATTTTTTATGTTATTATGATCATTAACCAATAAATAACCATTATTAACCATTTTTTTTACATTTTGTTAAATGTTGTTTTAAATGTTACAGGTGAATTTAGGCACAATAATGTACAGTATGAAAAATGGATATCCCTTGTGAGATTTGCTAAAGATTACATTTAAAAGTGTTAATAATTTTTTTATTTTTAAATATTAACTTCACAAATGTTAACAGATGCTTTTGATTTTTAGTAAATGTTAAAATTAATACTAACATAGGTTAATACAATAAAAAAAACTTTGTTCATTGTTAGCTTATGTTAACAAATGAGCCATTATTAAAGTATACCAAATATGCATTATCTGCCAATAAAGATAAACTAGAAAATCTCCAGATAATCATTATGGTATGGATATGCTGTGCAGCCCTAATCATGTCAATATCTGTATTATTTATTTGGCAGATGCATAAACAGCCTGAATATGGTATCTCTATGTCCTGCAGTCTACAACGTACAATATGTTGGTGGCATTCTTATTTAACATATGTGACCATGGACCACAAAACCAGTCTTAAGTGTCAATTTTTCAAAATTGAGATGTATACATCATCTGAAAGCTGAATAAATAAGCTTTCCATTGATGTATGGTTTGTTAGGATAGGACAATATTGGCTGAAATACAACTATTTTAATATCTGGAATCTGAGGGTGCAAAAAAATCAAAATATTGAGAAAATCGCCTTTAAAGTTATCCAAATGAAGTCCTTAGCAATGCATATTACTAATCAAAAATTAAGTTTTGATATATTTACGGTAGGAAATTTACAAAATATCTTCATGGAACATGATCTTTACTTAATATCCTAATGATTTTTGGCATAAAAGAAAAATCTATAATTTTGACCCATACAATGTATTTTTGGCTATTGCTACAAATATCCCCCAGCGACTCAAGACTGGTTTTGTGGTCCAGGGTCACATATTACTCTTTTCATGGATGATCTGGTTGTGTACAGAGTTTGGTATCCCCTCATAATGCATTGGTGACTGAACAAGGCTAATTCGCTATGCCGTTTCTTCCCTTGAAATCTCATCGAATATATTCAGTCTCTTAAATTATGAAAACACAGTTGTCCTCCTCAGTCATGGCATGTAGGGTCTCTTTCATTCCAACTATATTCCCTCGGTTAGAATCAGCATGAAGTCACTGATTCATAGATGAGACACCACTGAGAGGCTTCAACACCAATGGCTAGAAAAAGATCAGCTTAAAGGGCACTGTGGCTCAATAATTGCTGTGAAATCTAAATGGTGTACCCAAAACACCACGGCATCACTCAACACCTTCTACTGCTTCCCGACACCTGTGTTACCTGCTGAGCTGCCATGTTCTCACTCATTCAGCTCTTTGTCTTAATGTTGTATGGCAGCTGCTTTGAGCTCCTGTCATTATTGACTTTGGTTTTGTGAATTGTGCACCGCGACCTTGCCCTGAGGGACATGGGAGCTTTTGTCATGTAGTGCCAGGGGGCTTTACCTCCACAAATGATGGGGCAGCTCTTTAACAGCATGCTAGCACATCTGAGTTTGTTAGCGACTATTAGCACACACTCATTTTGATTGAGCCTGGCAGAACACATTCCGTTTCTGTTGCTAAATAGAACGAAGAGAAAATAGAAGCCACTAGGAACCAATTCCAATCAAATATTCCTGTTCAATATTTTAGCCAACAACAGGTTGAGCAGTTGTTGGAGGCATCAGGAGCTACCGGGGCTCAGCTGCTTCAAGCACATGGCAGCTCTACTGATCGAAATCCCAAATCTCCCCCGTTTCCCCCGTAGATATAATATGGAGAAGGGGGGAGTTCAGACAGTGGGGTGGAGGCACAACCCCTCTTCATTTTCAAAGGAATAGTGCCTGACTGGAAAACATCAAATAGTCCAGCACAGAGACTCAAGGATCGGCCCTGTCGATATCTGCCTGCCATGTGTCCTTTATTGTTTTTCCTCTCCTCTTTTTATACCCTTTTGAATGACAATGAAGCTTCATCTACTGTATGCATGAAAAAAAAACTCTCGAAAGGAGGTTAAAATGCAAAAGTAGGTTTTTAAAAATGAAAAGAAGGTAATCTCTAGTGATCTTATTAGCATTCGTCTATGATGGCACAGAGTTTGAAATGAGAGAGGCAGGATTAAGGGGATACCTAAAAAGCAAAGAGTACATAATAAGTGGAGGGACAGAAAAATAATTACAGAGAGCAAGACAAAAAGAATTTAAACTAATTTAGAGATCTGAATAATAAAAAAAGATTTAAATAAGGTCAGACTTGTGTTAATTTTAAAGGCATAATCCATGCAAAAATGACCATTTCTGACTGCGGAAAAACACAATAAAGACATTTCGAAAAACGTCTCAAAAGTAGGTGTGTTATACTTGTGTGTTATATAAAAAACTCTAAGTAAGAAAAGCATTTTTTGCAGTGTTCAAAATGACCGCCCCAATGAGGCAACCTCCATATAAAGTAAAAACAGCCTTTATATCCAGTCTTCATCTCATGCGAGCTACATGATTTTAAACAGTACCTTTAAATAAAATGAAGCTCAGGGTTTGTGAAATTACAGGAAATGTATTGATAGCAATAATTTATAACATTATATTCATAATTCTTGAAATATTTCTCCTCTGCAGTCTACTGTTGCCCTTTAAGAGCTGACCAGGAAAAAAAACAGCTTTGCTGCATCTGTTACCAGTATATTCTTTCTTTTTCACAGACTTTGTGATGAGATGGTTCCACTGTTGCTTCACCTGAATTCTCTCTCTCTGTGTCTCTTGTCAGCTGTTTCCTGAATGTCAGAGTTCCGCACACTCACAGACTGATGTTTAATTACCACTTAGACAGCATCACCTACATGCCTATACATACAAATATACTCAAACACACATCCGTGAGAGTACATCACTGACAGGCAGCATCGGTGCTCAAAGCACCTGAGAATATTCTCTCTGTAAATAGCATTTTAAACAGACTTCGTGTCATGAGCTACTTACTGCATGGAAACGAGGGAAGAGCAAGGAGTGAGAGAGCAAGACAAAACAAAGCTGGGGGAACAAGCCTGACATGGAGTGATTGTAGAGAGAAATGAACGAACGAGAAACAAAAATAGAGTGATGTGGAAAAAGAGAGAGAATGTGAGCTCTTTCTCATCAGAATTTTACAATTGCTTATTCAACTCCATCTTTCTGCGAACAAACTGGGTCACAGGCTAAAACTTTGGCCCACAATGATCAACACAGACTGCCAGACCGGAGACATGGCTATATGCCAAACAACAACAACAAAACACGCTCGACCTGAGAAACAAAAGCTGCCACACGACCCGCACACTGACACACTATACAATATGCCCTCATCAGAAACATGATGAGAAATAAGAATGAGGTGCTAGATGAATTTATAAAAGTAATGGCATAATAAAAATTTATCCCAAATTTCACAGCAAACAGTACTTGCACAGTGTTTCTGTTCTAATAGTGGTGGACTGGACAGCACTGAAAAATGATGCTAAATGCAAATAACAAAATGCAACTAACCATATAATCGAGTATTGCCAGGGTAAATAAAATGGACATATCAACCTTTAAATAAGAGAAGCTACATTAGCCAAATTAGCCAAAGCTATGAAGTTAAGGAAGAGATTAATATATTGTTGATTCATAGTTTATAGTAATGTTAATAAATATTCATATTTATTACAAATAAATACAATGTTTACTACTATACACAATGAATAAAAACAGCTGAACAATCTAATTGGACTAACCAAATGTACTCATGTAAAACATGATTTTTAAGAAGCGTTTTAGACTAAAACATTATGTATGATAATTGTGATTAAAAGTTTCAAATCACGATCGAAAAAACTCTTTTTTTTTTGGCAGTTCATTGAAAGTTCACTTTAAAAAAAGGTAACACTTTATTTTACGGTGTCCTTGTTACACGTTACATGTACTTACTATTATAATAGCAATTAATTATGCATAATTACATGCAAGTAACAATAATCCAAGCCCTAATCCTAACCCTATAGTAAGTACATGCATTTAATTAATATTACTCAGTACTTAAATGTATAATTAGACTGTAACAAGGACACCTTAAAATAAAGTGTAACCAAAAAAAAACAGTGTTTTACAGTTACCTAACATCATATTTCATATATAAAATCATATATATTTTTTCAATCATATGTATCTGTACTGTAATATCACTAAAATCTGGTTTTATAGACACAATATGTGACCCTGGACCACAAAACCAGTTATAAGGGTCAATTTTTTTTAATTTATACATCTGAAAGTTGAAAGTTAAATAAGCTTTCCATTGATGTATGGTTTGTTAGGATAGGACAATATTTGGCCGAGATAAAACTATTGAGAAAATCGCCTTTAAAGGTGTCCAAATGAAGTCCTTAGCAATGCATATTACTAATGATAATACATTTTTGATATATTTATGGTAAGAAATTTACAAAATGTCTTCATGGAACATAATCTTTATTAATATCCTAATGATTTTTGGCATAAAAGAAAAATAGATCATTTTGACCCATACAATGTTTTGTTGGCTATTGCTACAAATATACCCGTGTGATTAAGATTGGTTTTGTGGTCCAGGGTCACATATAAGTTATTCTGAAAAATTAATAATAGTAACCACTTTCAATTTCACTGTCAGTAAAGCCTAATGCAAATTGATAACAAAACTGAGAGAATACAAAATGCAGAGACTAGCAGTAAACAATGTCAGTTTATATTACAGAAGCTTTGTATTTATACTGCTATGCTGCAGTAAGTCTTGTTGCATTGAATTTTGTATTGCAGTTTCAATGCACCATCACAACAAATTTACATATAAGCTTTTGCTTTTAGGAAGTTCTGCCGGTTGTAACTTTTCCTAACCATGATAAGCTGACACATTTCTACAAAGTGCATATAGTATCACACAGAGAGAGAGAGAGGTTGTTGTAAACCTAAAAGCTTTTGTTAAAAGCAGGTAACAGAACTTGTTAAAAGTAGAAATGCGTGTTCAGCCACATCAGTTACATGATGCATTCCCAACCCCTGCATTCATTATGAGCACTTTCATTCAGTGCAAACAGGTGTCGGCTCTGTTGTTCCCTGACGATTATGCATTTCAGCACAGCAGTCAGCAGGACAATAATGTTGTGCATGACTCCAGCAAATAATACACACTCAGCATGCCGATGAAAGCCCATGGAAAAGCACATGAGAGAGGACCTTGTCCACAGGGCGACATCAAACCCGGTGCAAGACGGTCCACATCTATGGGAATAGAGAAGCCACTCTGCTTTTATCTGTAAATCTTTAAAGGCGAGATTACAGCTGGCCTTCAGTCATAAAAACCCACTTGTTCCTGGTACTTGCTTTTTGCACACCTCTGCACAATTCAGCATCATGCTTGATGTGAAGTAAATCACACACAATACATGACACATATATGTTTGCTATAAAACATAACACTGATCTGCTATATCCAGTTGTGATCCTAAAGGTCCCAGGGCTGCTGATTGCAGGAGATAAGTGTAAATATCCCTCCATCACCAGAGCTGAGTGCTCACCTTTTCACTTATGGTTTTGCTGTGCTATATCAGGAAAAAAAAACAAAAAAAACTTTATACCTAAAACCTCCAAGGCAAATCTGTGGGTGAGAATGTGTGTGTCTGTATCTGTTCTTACACTCCCTCTGGCGTGTTTACTAGACTGCTACTTTCAAACAGATGAGAGGAAGGGAATCTGTCACAACAACCATGCTTGGTCTGTATCTGTAAGGGAAACAACTGGGGTTAAAGGTCACAGAAACCATAGTATGCCACCAGAGTCTCTTGCTGAATTGAAAACTGCACAGACACAAGGCTTGGATGACCCAATAGGAGCGCAGTAGGAATATGGGAAGCTCTAACTGGGTCATTCTCAAAAAATTTTGACTTTTCAACTAAATTAATAACTTATCAATGAATAACTTCTTCAAAGTAGTGGGAAAATATGAGCCTTTTCTTACTCTGACCTGTTATCATAAGTACTCTTTGTATTTTTAAAGTACAGGTTTTTAACACTGATAAAAACCATGACATGGAAACAATATTCAAACTTTTTTTTTTTAAATGTATCATTTTAATTTTGTATATTACTAATGTATATTACAGTTTTTCTCAGTCGCTTTGGTGCATTTCTCAGATCAGAAATGAAATTCTCAAAACTACTTGTTCAACCTCCACATCATCTAGCCAGTTGTGCACATTATTGTGTTTTCTGTGTTTACCTTTCTCATTTTTATTTTATTTTCACCTTTGTGCCCATATTTATTTTCTATCACATTGACGTTTTTTTTTTGTCAGACCACTAGTAAAGTGTAACTGTGAATCCTATCTAGTCTCTTTCAATCAATATCCCACATACAATAATGTGTAAATTTGTACTTTTGAAATGGATATATGACATACATAAGAAGTGCAGCCTTCTGCATTTCAATACAGTAACTGTCATCCAAACTGTTGCCATAGTTTACATCAGGTAATACTAACAAATTGCACTGTTATATTGACAATAAGACTAAGCATTTTGACTATCTTGTTTGTGAACAATGACACAAGGACTTTTCATTCTGATGGCACTGATATGTTCATTGACATAAATACTTGCTTTTGAGAGACGAACTAAAGATTTTGAGTAAGTTACAGGCTTTTGCAGGTAATCCATTGTGTGGTGCTGTTTGTACAAATTGTTTTGAGAAATGCACATACTTTGCAAATATTAAGGATGATTCGAGAAATGCACCAAAGCGACTGAGAAAAATTGTATTAACTACTTATTTTGTTTTCTAATAAATAAATGGGAGGGTTTTTTTTTCAGGCCAGGTTAAGCACTAAAACAAAATGATTAAGAAAGAAAAACAGATAAAACAATAGATAGAATGACAAAGAATGACTGATAGAATGATATATAGCGACAGATAGAATGATAGATACATAGAACGACAGACAGATAGAACAATAGACAGAATGATAGATAAAACGACAGACAGATAGAACAATACACAGAATGATAGAATGAAAGACCAATAGATAGCACGGTAGATAGACCGACCGACCGACCGACCGACCGACCGACAGACAGACAGACAGACAGACAGACAGACAGACAGACAGACAGACAGACAGATAGACAGATAGATAGATAGATAGATAGATAGATAAGACACCTGCACAAAACAAAAACAGCAGGATGAAAATGCAAATTTATACTCTGCCACTGGTGGAGCTTATGGAACAGCAGCTATATAGCGTTTCCTTGGCTGCCGCTTTAAACAAAGCAGCTGCCCTTATAAACATTACTTTAATATGCATTATATGGAGGTAAGTGGAAAAGAAAATGCCATCAAACTTTTCTGAAGATGGTAAGTTCCCCTCATATAACCCACCAGGGCCGTCGCCCCCTCACTCGGACTATCCTGCCCCTCACTCAAGATGAGTGTGAAAATAGATTTTATTTATGAAATATAATGGTATAATTGCAAGCAGTTAAACTAAGAATGCAGCACTACTGAGTAAGCTAAAGGTATGATGAAATAATTCTTTCATGTTTAATAGAGGGATAGATGGTCGTAGTTAGTTGATTATTTCGCTGTATTGTTATTGTTTGTTGCTGTTCAAGTTGTTCTAACTTAAGTCGCAATGGATGTGTTATGTCAGGGAATCGGTCGCAATGAGCTTGTGTTTCACTGATAAGCAGACACAATTAAGTATTTCTGGTGGTTGTGGTATCACTTGCCTGTATTTGTGGTAAAACTGCTGCCTAAGACATATTATTTCCTGGATGTCAGATTTTTGAATTTGTTGCATGCGATTTTGTTTTATTCAATACTCTGCCATCTGTATTTGCTAAGTAGCCTTTGGGTCATTCACTCAGAATGCATTTTTCATTCCACTGCGTTACTTTTCCATTGTATTTCAAACTAAATGCGCTACGGACGTCTTTGAATTAGTGTTTGAATGCTGCGCTCGTCTCAGGTCTTTATAGCAGCTTGTCGCGCATAATACATCAATCTAAGACACGGTGGTCAAGTTCAAAGAAATTCCTCTTCTAAAAAAATGTCTCTAGACCTTGCGGTTTAAAAAAAAAAAACTCTCACTGACCTGTCTCGCGACCAAAACACTATCTGTGTGAACCCAGTATTCTAAAAGTAGTGGGCAGGTTTGTTTACGGTCCGACAAATACGTGAATGGGCCACATATGTTTTGTTTTTTTTGTTTTTTACTTTGTGCTACGTCATCGCCCCCTTTCGTTACCTCAGCCGCCCCCTCGTCAGTGCTGCGCTGGCGCCGGCTCTGTAACCGCCACCCCCAATTAAATATTTATATATTTTCTTCCAGTATTTTGTGCATCAAAAATCTAGCGTAGCGTTAGTTCTGGCAGGTCACGTTAGTCAAGCTCGCATCAGCTGACTCTCAGCTGATCCCCATCAACCTATGGGAATACGACACCTATCTAAGTATTCATATATAAGGTCCCGCAGTAGTATCAGCAGTTTTCGCATTGCTCAATAGCTAATTACCCTCCTCCATCCCCAACTCCTCCTCTGTCAGTCAGGGTTCAGCCGAGATGAGGAGCGCTGCTGTCAATAGGCTAATTGTATGCAGTGTCACACAGCAATTAGTGTCTCACACATCTAAGAATCTCATTCAATTCCTAGACATTCGGTCACAGACACAAACTCCTGCCTCTGTTTATTAGGTGAGCCACTGTTGCTTGTTGCTTTGTCTTTTTTGTTAACAAAAATAATGATGACAAATAGAGAGACAGAATTCTGTATATCTGTATCTTTTTCATCCTCCCCTGTGCACCTGAGAACCTGCCTCAGTTTTTTCTTTTTTTTTTGTCAGTATATTAGTTAGATATACTAGAACCAAAAGTATGAGAGCACATTAGAAATATGGGATTCATATTCACTCAGCAGTGGCTTTTTTACAGCTGGCATTACAATACAGTTCATTTGTTTGACAGAAACTTTCCTTAATAAATCTTTATCTGACCAAGATCTTCTGTGCTCTAAGTCACTCACAAATCTTTTGACAGTTCAATAATCTCTATTTGCTTTTCGCAGAATATTATTTGTTTTAATGCCTTTTGCAAGACATTGCATTGTTTTATACTTTTCATCTTCAGAAAGATCTTTCTTCCTCACCATATTTCATGAAAACTTTGACTTGCTTAATAATGTGGAACAACCTCTTTAAGTAGGGTTTCCATTTAGCTAAGAAGACCTGGCAAACTATTGAACAAACCTGTCTGAGATTGATACCAGTTATCTAAAAAGATGTGAAAAACAACACAAACAAAAATCTGACTCTTTACTATACCGAAATCCTATTGATATGTCACTTGCATAATAATTTGGAACACAGTGTATATATACATACAGTATATATATATATATATATATATATACTGTAATTTTGGCAAACAATTGGTCTGTTACATTGCGATTAGCCATTATCCCTGCAGATACATGGCCAATCCAGCTCTGAGACCTCTGCCATTTGGATTTTGCACTCTCTCGGACTGCTAAGCCTGAGCATTGATCGATGACATTTCAACACATTAGGCTGAACTGCCTTCAACATCGCTGCAGTCTCCATGGGCACTGAGAAAGCATTGCTGTGACGTGACTGCCAGAGGCAATGGAGGATTCTGGGTCCTTGGGAGTGAGGGCCTGAGTAGGTGCTAAGGGACCACGACATTAGGGCCTTTCGCACTGCGGGAACCTTTTCATAGTACCAGAACTAATTGTGGAACTACCAGTGGTGGAAAGAGTACTGAAAAAAGATACTCAAGTAAAAGTACCATTACCTTCCAAAAAATGTAGTGTGAGTAGAGTAAAAGTACTTGTCCAAAAAACTACTTGAGTAAGAGTAAAAGAGTAGCCTATTTAAAAGTACTC
>NW_015553274.1:1923496-1944052 GCF_001515605.1 Sinocyclocheilus anshuiensis
AAATAGCAGAGTAAAAGTACCGATACATCACTTAAAATGTACTCAAGTAAAAGTAAAAGTACACAATTTTTAAACTACTCAAAAAAGTACAATTACTGATAAAAACTACTTAATTACTGTAACGTGAGTATTTGTAATTCGTTACTTCACACCCCTGGGAACTACCCACTTTTTGGCGTTTTCACACCGCTGGAACTGGGTGCGATTTTAGTACCAGACTGCCTTTTTCGAGAACCAAATTAGCTCCTAACCAGGAGTCTGTGCAGGGTCTAACCATCAAATGATGACGCTGTCGACCAGCTTACGTCACTTCTTAGTACACACTGTCGGTGCGAATGCAACCCTTTAAATGGTACTGGGAAATAGTTCGCGCAAAATCGTCCCAGTACTGTACATTTAGTTCTGGAACTAAAGCGGTGCGAAAGGCCCTATTGAAACTGGGATCCACAGAGCACGATAAGCCGAATTGATGGCAGTGCACTGTGAAAAACACATTCCCAACAGGCTGTTAGGCTTACCTGAGGAAGAATGAGGCTGCTGAGCTGGTTTGGGGTGCTGCTGGGATGGCTGGCTGGTCATTGTGGATCGGTTTATGATCCAATGGAGAAACCAAGGGTACAGCACTGGCCTGACTGGACCTGGAAGCTACAGTTGCAGAACTGTCCTTCTCTACAGTAGGACTCTGTTGGGAAATAAATCACAAAAGAACAAACAGTTTAGTAAATGTTGCCTTAAAGAGACTCTGGATAATTCACCCAAAAATAAAATTCTGTCATCATTTACTCACCGTCATGTTGTTCCAACCCTGTATGACTTACTTTCTTTCACGGAAAACACTGGAAGATATTCTGAAGACAATTTCAACTATTTTGTCTATTCAATAAAACTCAATGAGTTCAAAAACAACACTGACTTTCACTGTATGGAAAACACACACACACACACACACACACACAACTCCAGGAATCTGTTTCTCTGGCTGGTGACACAGTGACATAAATGTGTGTAGCACGTGGTCACATTCAAGCTCAGAGCGCACCAGAGCAGCCAGCGCTGCAATCTGATCATCCACTGGGACAGAGAGAAGACGATAGAGAGAGAAGGAGAAAGAGGGAGAGGGGCAAACATTGTTTTCCAGTGCAGTCTGCTCACAGAGGTATGGATATGGCTATTAGAGTTCAGAGAGTGGCATTGACCCTCATCTCAGCTCTAATCTCCATTCAAAGGAATAATTCACTCAATAATGAAAGTTTTGTCTTTGTGAAGTGAAATTCTAATGCCATTCCAACTCATTTGACTTTTTTATTATGTGTAACACAAAAGGAGATTTATAGAAGAATGTTCATGCTGCTCTTTTCAAAAAGACAAAAACATAGTCCATAGTGTTATATTCCACATCAGTGATGCCACCATTCTTGCAACTCGCATGATCAATTGTGAAGTTTTGCCAAACATCTGCTTTTGTGTTCCTCAGAAGAAAGTAATGGGTTGGGTTTGGAATAACATGAGGGTGAGAAAATGATGACAGAACATTTATTTTTGGGTGTACTATGACTTTAAGTATGACCAGAAAAAGTGTGTAGAAAACATATGCAACAAAATATAAATATATAGAGGTGGTGATCAATGCAAATGAACCATCATAACTGAGGACTAGGGGGTAAACATCAGATGGATGGCGTTATGGAGAAGACTGCAGTAGAACGAATCATCTGAGGATTAAATTAGCTCCTCAAGAAAATGTTTTCATATATATATATATATATATATATTCTTATATACTTAGATATATACATATTATAGCCATCCTAAATAGTTTTTTTGTTCCAAAATGAAGCAAACCCAAGGATTAATCCCCCACAATTCTACTGTGATACATGCCATCACTGTTAAAGAGTGATGAAATGGTAACAACAACAAAAAACCTTTACATATAATCCTTTCACCACCCTGTTGATTAAATGTGTCTTTGTTCTAGTTTATACTGGATAAACACTGTGGTCATGACATGATTGTGTCTGGAGGAGAGAAGGTTGCTGAAGAGTGTTTCTTACAGCTTTTTCACAACGTTCAGTCTTTGGCTAACAGGATTACAAACATATTCCATACTACCACAAGCACAGCCTGCTGTAAAATAATGAAATCCTGTGGGATACTTAGCAAATACTGGTGTCAAAAAGACAACAACTACTCATGCAGAAGTAATGTGAATTCAGCCAAGCAGCCTTGAACTAAACGTGAAGCCATTTCTCAGTGGTAATGATAAATATGGCAAAACCATTTTCTCTTAATAACTGCTATAACTCCTATCATCCGCACTTTATGGGTATCTTTTTCACATAAATTCAGTGGTGTTAGGCTACTGGCTGATGGAAACCTAGCAAAGTTCACAAGCTGACTAAAAAATACTAGAAATCTGTACTCTTGAGAGAGGCATTCCAGGAACTGTCCTTGAGGAGTTTAATAAGAAGCTCCAGATCAAATGCACCTATTATTGTAAGAGCAGCTAGTGAGCTTTCACAAAGTGAGAAATTAGTCTTCCTAAAGGTACAAGGACCAAACAGATAGCGTCATGCTCATTCAAGCCCCTTCAGACTTCTAAGCCCAGTCATTTGTAATACAACTTCAATAAATATTTGTATCTTTGATAATTGAGTTGCACAAGCACAACCCACTCTCAAGTTGCTTAAAACATGTGAATGTGAAAGTGACATGTAGCCAAGTATGGTGTCCCATACTCCGAATTTGTGCTCTGCATTTAACCCATCCAAGTGCACACACACAGCAGTGAGTAGTGAGCACACACCCAGAGCATTGGGCAGCCATGTGTTGCGGCACCCAGGGAGCAGTTGGGGGTTCAGTGCCTTGCTCAAGGGTCTCACCTCATGGTATTGAGGGTGGAAGAGCGCTAGTCATTCACTGTAATGCTCTGTCCATAAATCACAACTAATAACCACAGATAGATGGAGCACAGGGTCACACAATCAGGATAACACATACTGTAACATTAAAATAATGCAATAAACATTAACTAAATAACAGAAAATGTAAGACAAAACATCCTAATTATACAATATAATTTATATAAAATATAAATCACATGTGATATGTCACACAGGGACTTCTGCGAATGTCCTTTTACTGTTTTTCACTGTAAATGATGTGTTAATTCACAGTTTTTCCTTGCAGAAACCATACATTTTCAGTATTCTACAGTAAAATTACATATAATGTGATGCTAAAGCATTTAGTTTTTTACCATATACAGTATATGGATAGATAATTTAGTTCGTTTTTTGTTTGTTTGTTTGTTTGTTTTTTAAAGTGTACAATAAACATTACATATTAGGTTTGGATTTGAACAAAAGTTCCACTTCCCAGGCTTACTAAATTTAAAATGTCAATACTAGTCTAACAAATTCTGCATTCACAATGAACCAATAATTTTCTAAATGACCTCTTCGTTTATGTGTTATTTCATCTAGGGCACCAATTAAGCCAGGACACTCACTGTTGTCCCCTCAAATAAAAATAAAGTTGCATGAGGCACATGAAACGAACACAGATCTGGCAGCTATACATCTTAAAATAACTTAAAGGGGTGGTTCAGTGTTTTTTTTCTAGGCTTGATTGTGTTTATGGGGTGCAGTCTAACATGTGTTAATGCTTAGTTTTTTAAAAAACGCATTATTTTTCACATAATTTACCTTTATTCCACACTGCTCTGTCCCTTCTCTGAGAAACGCGCTGATAAATGTCCTGCTTTTATGAAGTCCCTCTCTCAGAAATAGGCGATGGGCTCTGATTGGTTAGCTAGCCCAGTGTGTTGTGATTGGCTAAACCGCCTCTAGTGCGTGAGAGATTGATTCCAGAGAGATGTAGAGCAGGGGGACGCGAGGAACATTATTAAGAACCGCTGCTTTAGAACATCGATTTTGAAACTTGTGAATCCATTAGAATCGTTAGAAGACAGAATCGCGATTCATATATGAATAGATTTTTACGTTCTAGTTTTCTCTTCCTCTTCTATAAAGCAGCGCAGCATGGCCTCGCCCCCTTTGCTGCCTTTTCCCGAGGGCGGGGTTTATCTGGGTTTGTGATGTCACGAACCCGGGAAGTAACCTGTTGTAGTCCCTACCAGCTGTTTTTGTAGGCATTAAACTGCCAGAATTTTAAAAGACGATATCTCCGTTTGCATTGAACTTTCAGCTTCGTAACTTTGCAGATATTGTTTATGCTCAAACAGCAACATTACACACTAACTAACGTTAAAAAAGTGAAATCGCAATGAACCACCCCTTTAATCTTTGCATCCTCCCTATGTACATGTGTTTGTGATGTAAGTTTTAATTAGAATTTTCCACCTAAAAAAAAACAGAGCAAGTAGTACATGACAGCACACGCATACACACATGTACTCATAAATGCACAAGGACCGAGGGGAAATGAGAAGTCATGAGTAGGTACAGAATCTGGGAAAAGTGGAATAGCTGTGATCTGCTGACAGCTTGATGTAGAGATAACGAGCACAGAAAAATCTCTCGCATACACATGCAGGGTCTTCTGCTCCAGAGAGACTCGTCTCAAACACCCACCATGGCTGTGTGCTAATCTACCTCCCTTCACTCCAGCCGTAATTACAGCCTCATGTCAGGGTCCACAATTATTGGATCCAGCCCTTACAAAGACCTGAGATGACCGAACACCTGAGAAGAGATGATGCAAACCCCCTTTAGAGGACCTCAGACGATGCCAACTCTGAAACAACATAAATTACCAAATTTTGCTACAAGTTTGATTGCAACATATAATCATTGCTGTTAGTAGTGTTCATCATCTGTTTGATTACGTCATTAACTGAATCTTACCATACATTTCTGCCATATGTACATAAATTTGACACAGTCACCACTGACAAGCTACTACTAAATATATTGTAAAAACTTAATTTTCTGTAAAGCTGCTTTGCAACGATTTGTATCATGAAAAGCGCTATACAAATAAACTTGAATTGAAATTGAATTGAATTGAATTGAATTGAATTGAATTAGAGCCCAGAAGGATGCCGAAAGAGGGACGATTTGAGATCAGAATGGACAGGCTGTGATCATTGAAACATGTGTGTGTGTGTGTGTGTTAGGCAAGCTTACATGGATTTTTTTAGTTGAATTTATTTACCTCATTGTACGGTTTAAAAGTTTGGGATTAGTAAGATTTTATTAGAAAGAAATTAATACTTCTATTCAGCAAGGATTGCAATAAATTGATCAAAAGTGAAATTAAAGCCAATGATTTCTACAGTATTTCAAATGAATGCTTTTTTTTTTTACTTTATATTCATGAGAGAATCCTGAGAAAATGTATCACGGTTTCTACAAAAAAACATTAAGCTGCTGATAACTGTTGATAATAATAAAAAAAAAAAATTCTTGAGCACCAAATCAGTAAATTCTGAAGGATCATGTCACACTGAAGACTGGAGTAATGAATCTTCTTGACCCCAAACTGAACAGTGTATTTTAAGTAAATGTCTTGAGTGAATACAAATACAAATTTGCTATTTGTATAACAGCCATGACAATCCATTTGAGTTTGTCAAATTAAGGTAAATTGCATAATGACCTTCCCCTGTAGTCAACATTTCAATACAAAGCTTTCCATTTCATAGTGCAACATTGCGCGCGCACGCTCTCTCTCTCTCTCTCTCTCACACACACACACACACACACACACACACACACACACACAGGCTCACAAGAGTGTGTTAGATGGGCACAGCTGTGTTCCAATAAAACCCAGCAGCAGATGGAGCTCAGTGACAGCAAAGAGGTCACATTGGACTTTAACTTTGACATTTATAGAGCATTCACTAGCACAAGTGATGACAGGAGAGAGCAGCCCCTCTGAAACACTATTAATTATCAGCTTATATTAAATGTTGTCAGACAACAGCAATCTGCTGGCCACAAAAACAATTTATAAACCCTTAAACCCTGCTACCAACTCAAATAAAACCTTACTGCATTGCTACAAAAAGAATCACTGTAAGTAATGAGTGATTCTCCACTGCATGACAGGACAGGAAAGAAAATTTAATTGTTAAATTCGATCTGCTGTTTTTGAGTGTTGCAGAAGAGGCCCTTAACGTCCTTCACAGAATGAAACCACTGCCAAGTTAAAGCAGGGCAGCATGTGCAGTCTAGCAGACAGCCATCCCAGATGGACGTCAGGTACCATTTTTTCACCCCAGGTGAGACTGCAGTCCCATCTGTTGACAATTTGCACTTTTGGCTCCCTCCACACATTCAAATAAAGCGTGTGTGGGCCTCCTCAAGGCCTTAAAAGAGCCTGACTGCCAGAGGAGGCCCATTAGTGGGCTGCGGGTGGCACTTAGGCCTGAGGACAAGCTGATGAGGCCTGTCCTACACTACAGAAACACATGGGCTGGATGCCTCTAGCTGGCTCCAAGCTGGTATTATACTAAGTGGGATGTATAGATGAAAGATATGAATTTCCATCCCTGCTTTCCTGACACAGCTTTGCAGTTTGCTAAAGGTGTATTATAGGATATGGTGTGCACAGTGCTGAAGTATACAAAACGGCGCGTGAAAAAACACCTTTATGAATAAAAAAAGGACAAAACACTTTGTCAAATATGGCTCTATTGAAATTCATGGTGCAATGTCTTTGTCTTCAAGGGTGGAAATGTTCTCCAGGGTACCTACAGCCTTGTGTTGCTGTGTGGTTTGGATGTGCTGTGACTTTCAAGGTCTAATTGCTTTTCAAACTCTGTAAGATGAGGGGGAAGACAGCATCTGTTGTGTTTCTTTGACACAGGGCCAGTCTGCCTTTCTTTACTACAATATACTTATGCAGAGGTGATACAGAAGGACTACCAAATGCAAACTTGTTGACGTCAAAAAACATACATACACAGTGATTCATTCCAATAAACATGATGGCAGTGAGCCCATCTTTCGTCAAGAGTTGTATGTTATACTTACTTACAATATTTTACACACTGTTTTTTTCTATTTTTGTAACAATATTTTATATCCAGGATTTTTCAACCTGAGGGTCCAGTCATAGTAATCATGACTGGATATAAAAATATGAAGGACTTTAGGGGGTTGTTACATTACTAAGCTTGATGAATTTGCATGCATCCATAACTTATTATAGAGATTCATGATGCATAAATGCATAAAGCTCAAGGGAACAATAACTGCCAACAGACAACAAACTACTTCACACTACAAAACAAAACAAAATAAAAAAATAGGTTCAGACTGTTAACACTAACCATTACAATAAATACAGACAACTCACTTTTACACTAAATAACAAAATAAACTAAAATAAAATAACTACAGACAGCACACTATTTCACACTAAATAACCAAATAAAATAGAATACAATTAAATAGACAACACACTATTTTACACTACATTACCAATAATATAAAATAATAATACTAATGATAATGATATAAAAACAGGCTTTTATATGCGTATTATACAGCCACAAAGAATTATGAGAAATCCCCCCACGTCCTGCTCAGTATGATTTACTATAGTAAATCATCTATGTAAATATTAACATATGATGACAGGTACCATACAATTTTCCTAGTTTGAATATTCAGAACTAATTATCTATTGAGAAATTGACTGAACAAATTCTATGCATGCAAGGTCACTCTCTCCAGTCAATACTTTATGGCTTGAATGCTGCATTTCCACGGAAACCTTGACATTCCAAATTACTACTGACAAGAGAAGGATGTGTACTAACAAGCACATCTGCATCCTTTAAACATAACACTCAAACATGTCTCCGTCCTTCAAGTGCATAAAACTAGGGGTAACTCACATTCACAGTGCTTAAGTTTTTTAATCTTATTCATCTCTCTAAGCATCAGCCATGACAAATGGCTCATCTGTGACAATGGGGTCACCGCGAGCCATCCAAATGCCTATCAAATTGCATTCCATATCAAGATGACTTAATGCTCAATCTCCTGACGTGAAGGTCAAGTAGAACTGAGAAGGCCAATACGAGACAGGCAGCAGCTAATCAACCTGATAATAATGTCTGGCTAATGCTAAGTCACTCAGCAGCACACAATCATATCAAAGTTGAAATATTAAAATTGTTACTGTTTCTTTTCAATGAGCATTTACATCTGTGGTTGTGGAATTTTGTCCTTTTTGACTTTCTGATGTGCCACACACCTTTTTACAACATGATAACCTTGAAGCAACTCCTAAAAAGGCATCTCATATTTGAAAAACATCTGTAATATATTATGTTTACCTTTAAACCATTCTGTTTGTTTAAGTCACCTTAAGCCAGAACACTACCATCTGATTGAGACAGGCATTATCAAAAAGCTAATATCTTATTCTCTTTGAGAAGGGTACTTGAGTCCTGTCACGACAGCCTGATCCTCAGCCCTGAACTGGACATAAGCTCCATAATGGCATAAATATAGTCACATAAACCCTGTGATGAGGGACTCCTTTATGAAAGCTAATAAATAATTCTGCTCAAGGTAAAACCATAAAAAAATCACTAGGCCATAATCACAAAGACTTGTATATTTGCAATGCAACCATGATGTGCTTTGTGGCCCAAAAGGGCCTCAGCAGAAACAGCCCAGAGAGTGGCCTTGGAATCCAATTGGACCCAAGGACCACCAGAGACATTCTCTGTGAACTTCTTGCAGGAGTTACAGTTTGTACTATTAACTTTACTAAGATTTTGATATATAGCCACTTGAACACTTTAAGAAATTTGTTAAAGTAGAAATCAATCAATCAATCAATAAAAGTTTGAGGTTAGTAATTGTTTTAAATAAATGAATACCTTTATTCACCAACGATTCATTAAATTGATCAAAAGTGAAAGTAAAGACATTTATAATGTTACAAAAGATTTCTATAGTACTACAATTAAATGTTGTTTTTAAGACCTTCTAATTGTCAAAGAAGCCTTAAAAATAATGATGTCCACAAACATTAAGCAGCACAATTGTTTTCAACACTGATTATAAAACAAAATGTTTCCTGAACATCAAATCAGCATATTAAAATGATTTCTGAAGGACACTGAAGACTGTAGTAATAATGCTGAAAATTCTGCATTTCCATCACAGTAAAATACATTAAAATAGAAAATAGCTATTTTAAACTGTAATGATATTTCACAATATTACTGTATTTTTTAACAAATAAATTCATATGAAGCCTAATAAATTTACCACAAGTCACAACGTATACTTTTCCATGTGCTTGTGGACTTCTTACAAAAACATTTACAAAAAAATCTTACCAACCCCAAACAGTAGTTTATTTACTAATTTTATTTATTTAATTTACTTGCTTACAAAGAGTTTTTTTTTTCAGGCAGTTCCTGCCAAATGCTTGCATTTCAACAAATCAAACATGACTAGTTGGTCTATTAAATATTAATTACATTGATGCAACATAATTATTATTTATAAACCCAGCTCATTTGTGTCCCTCCCACTTTCAGATCATTGCTACACTCCTGATCATAAAAGGTTGAAATACTTCCTAAGAAAGATGCTTTCCAACCAGCACATTCACAGTAAATACTTTTTTGCTTCAAAAGTAGAATATTCAGTTTGGATATATAACGTATAGTCATGCTATAGCTACTCTTACCAATGAGCGAAGATGGTCTGAGGTGCTTGTCACACGCCACACTCCCTCCAGGTAGTGTTGTGCATGTAGAGGAAGTGAAGTCACAGTGGCCAAACAGGTTCGTTTGCCACCCACTCTCGCTGCTCCATCTTGATTCCAACCCATTTCCTGCATTTTCTCCCTAGACTGCAGACCACATGGTTGCCCGGTGAGTTTTTGACTGCTAGAAAGTGGAGAACACTGTGTGGGCCATTCCCAGGAAGCAGAGGGTGAGATGGAACTGTGAGATGCCACACGTGGTGGCAGCAGGCCAGAAAGGGGTCCGGGCTGCAGGTCAGGCATGTCGTCGAACGCCAGCCCCAGGGCAGAATGGAGTGCCAGGCGCCTCAGGTGGTGAAGGGGGGTTCCACACCCTTCACAGCTGCTCTGGGCACCACAGCCCCTCGGAGGCCATCCCAGAGTCTGGAGCTTGCCAAGAAGGAAGGCTGCAAAGCTCGGGTCCTGCAAGAAAAGTCAGCAACATGACAACACAGCTGCTGAAAACATCCTGGTTTTGTTCATGCTGCATTCTGGTTAAATTAGCAGACTGATTATATTTTCAGAGCTTGTGCATAAATATTCTCCATTCACAAAGCAAAAGCTTGGCTTAATTTATAGTTGATTAGCTTGTCAATCATATGCAACACAGTATGATGCAAGTAATAACCAGAGGCGGCAACACAGCCCACATGTTGGCATATATTATAATTACCAGTATTTAACACTCTGAACTATGTAAATTAAATGTTTCATGAAAAAAAGCATATTTCTTTGACACATGTACAATACTGATGCCATATCTATATAACTAGGTATAGCACAACAACAGCAACAATAAATATACAAATATGAACTAAAACTGAAATAAAAAGTTATTATAAATATTTAATGAATATAAATATTTAAATATAAATATACAAATAAATATAAAAGCTAATAAAAAAATTACAAAAGCTCACAACAAAATAACTAAAATTTAAACTAAATCTAAAATGAAAACTAAAAATATACAAATAAAAGCTAATTCAAAACATTAATAAATACTATACTAGTATATAAACAATAACACTGCAGTGGTCCCAAATTATACTGGACACTAAAGCTAATATATGAATGCTGAAAGTCAGTGCATTCGATAACTAACTACATATAAATTTAACTAACTATGAACTAATATTCATAGTTAATGTGATGAAATTCAACTGTGGTTACTCTTCTAGGTGAAACTGAATGTCATCTAAAAATTACTTTGAAAACCAGTTGGTTGTCCAAATACTTTTTGGGGCCACTATAAAAGTATTTAGATGAAGATATATAAATTATGGTAAACTTTTGGTGAACTTGGACATATAAATGTCACTCCTAACAGCTGCTCCTTTTAAAAACCAAAAAATCAAAGCTTTCTCTCCCTGCATCGCAACATTGTGTGTAGGTTGATTTAAGGATTGTAATAAACTTATACTGCCAGCACCCCAAGTGTATATTTTGCAGGAGTGAAATGGAGGTCAGGGGCCAAAGCCCCGACCTCAGCACAACACTATACCATGATTGAGTGCTTTTGTCTGGGACTGGAGGACTTCTACAGCAGGTTCACTCACTAAGGAGGGAAACTGTACAACATTGGCATGCCAGATGCCTGCAATCTGCTTCAGCTTCAGTTTGCATGCAGGCAGCCCCTCCAACCTGTTAAAGCTGCCTGTGTGCATAAGACTTTACGTTTATTAATTTAAGCAGACTTGGCTAACATCTTTACAAGGAAGTGCTCCAGGGAATATAGTCCAGAAAACCGATAATATTATGATCAAGACTGAGAAAAACAAAAATGATACTGCTAATGCTATTGATGATGAATATGAATTGGTTGGGATTAAATAGAATAAAATGGTTCAATTCTGAATGGAAAAATTGAAACAAATTGCAGTAAGACAGTTAAATCGCTTAAACACTTATTCTACAATAAAATTAAATTAAATAAAAAAATAAAACAAAACTACTCTTCCACCAAGCAATATACAGTAGTTCATTACACCTTGCATTTACACAAAAAATCACTAACACACATCCTTGTAAAATAAAATTAAATATAATCTTCCATCAAATATATGGTTTATACTAACTTCTCGCATTCATACACAACATCACTGTAACACACAGCCTCAATCTAAAATGAACATTAAAAAAAAAAAAAAAATATATATATATATATATATATATATATTTATATATTTATCATAAATTTCCATATTCATGCACAATGTGTGATGTTTATCTGCATTTGCTGCTTTGAAAGCTGCTCATCCAATCAGAATTCAGAGTCAGTACACATATTTTAATAATCTGAATGACCTTTATATATTTGTACTTTCTGTTAAAGATTTTAAAGTGCTCTGCATCTTCACTAGTCATTAAAGGCTTCTGGAGCAGTTCAGTCAACATGTGTCCTCAGCAGCCTTTATGCATGTACATAAACACTGTGAATCGTAAAAATGCTAAATGACAGCTGCAGAATGCGAAATAACCAGATGACATGAACGCAAGCACAAACGTGGCGTGTGTTAGTCCATCCACCCACTCAACAGACACAAGCTGCACTTGTTAAGTGCTAGTCACACCACAGCGCTATTGGAGAGGACCTTCCTTTGTATAGAGATTTAAAGCCAGGCTGCCGTCTGCATCCTTTATTATGTCTGTGGCTTCTGGTGGCTTCCTAGACAAACACATAGAGGTTATTCACAAGTCAGTGCCTATGAGCCCGTGCTCCCTCTGAGTCCCACCCCACATGTGCTCGCAGGGGCCACTGCATTCTGATAGGCAGGACAAAGGGGTGAGGATGAGCAGGCACACTTTTGGATGACGACAAGGTTACAGATTTGTACCCCTCCACCAACAGTGACCCTATAAGGCACAATGGGGAGAGTGAAATGAATGAAAATTGTAGGATCTATAACTACACCTGCGATAAATCAGAAATACTAGCTGGTATGCATTAGCGGTGATGGACTACCTATCTCTGTTCACAAAAATTAATAAATAAAGGAGTAGCTTAAACAAAGAGGAGCGTGACATACTGACATACAGTTAAATAAAAGATGGGATCACGGAGGCTGTCGACTACGATGCAGTGCAAAATATAAGGCTAAGAGAGAATTGAGGCCTTCCTTCGAACACTTCATCCATGCTCCACAAAGGGGAAAATTGCTGGCGAATTGCAATTTTCTGTTCTGTTAGGTACCAGACAGATGATGGAGGTACTGAAGGAAAAAGAGGAGAGGAACAGGAAATGGAAGGAAGACAGGCACGGAATAAGTAAGGACTGTCACAAAGGTTGGGTGAAATCCAGTGTTCATGACAGAGCACAGTAAAATGGCACACCGTATTACTGGCTTGGACTTGAGGCGTGTTTTAAAAAGTATACCTTTTAACTTGATGCTAAAATAAAACAAAATAAAATAAATACATTCATACACATTGTGCAATTACATGTTTATCTGCATTTTACAGCAGCTTTGAAAGGGGCTTAACCAATCAGAATTCACAATCCCATACATCAATCAAAGAGTTCTAAAGCGTGTTTAAATTATATTTAAAAAAAAAAAAAGAAATGGACATTTATTCATAAATGTAATCCATTCAAAAGCTCTGTTAGACCTCTTTTTTGACCAACTGTCAAGCCGCACACACAGAATTGTGGGATATCATACAGTAAGCAGTGAATGAGACATCTATGCTCCCTTTAAAAACCAACCAAATAAAGGCATTTAAGCAGACAGGAGGACACACAAACATAGTATTGGATATGTCTTGTGGTCTTGCAACCTTCCAGCATTCTTAGGCTTTCAGACACAGTCACAGTCACAGTCTCAACAAAAAGACCAGATTTCTCACTTACCGTATCTATTCTTCAAACAGCTGGAAATAAAATTTGGATTTATATTATATTATGGGACAACAGAACCGTGGGAAATTCAACATCCTAAGCAAAACAGATGTTTGTAAAATGTGTTTATCAGAGTAACTGAATGATTTTTTTACATTTTTGTACATCAAAAAAATGAATGACCTGTTTTTCTCAGCAGTCCGATAAAACTTGACTGGTCCTGTCACTTGATCACTTCACTTTCTCGTAATCTCTCTAGCCAAGGCTTCTGGTATGCAGTCTGACCACAACTGACTCAACTCAGAAACAATTCTACTTACTTGCAGAGCAGAGTTGTAAATCACTTCACATAAACAATTGAGATTCATCCTCATAAGCATAGCAACAGATGGAGTGCTCTGTATGCTGTAACTTTAAACTATTGCTTCCAGCTAAAATATAAGTACTCCATCCATAATATTGCTTTCTCCAGTGAAAAAGTCATCTTGTCTAAATCAGGAGAGAAGTAGAGCTAATAAACTCAGAGATACATCTCTGGGTAGACATTCTCTTTTATTCCTGTAGTGGCAAAACTGAATTTTCAGAAGCCATTACACCAGTCTTCAGTGTCATATTGTCAGTGCATTATTGTACTTTTATTATTCAAGTGATATTAAACATGTTTAAACCTGATGAGACAATATCAAGTGGTAGAGACTAACTTGACAGCTATGATGATAACATTTTTATGATAAAATCTCTTTTTAGTTATAGAAAATAAGTATGATACCAAACAAGAGTTTAAAAAGTGCATCCCCTCTTCTTGGCCTCTACCTAATTTGCCATCTGCAAGTCAATGTCTCATCCACACAAGGGCTGCCCCCAATTCTGCCTTCAAGAAAACCCTCATTTATTCACCTCTTTGCATATTCATGCTACCAGCAGTCTTCTCATCAAAACACTTGTGTACATCCCATCCCTATGAAACCTGTTCCATCCCTCAGTGGAAGTGTACTTCATTTAGAAAAAAACTCATTAAAAACAAATTATGCATGTTTCACAAAATACTTTCAAATAAGATACTCTCATTAGTAATGCAAATTAATCCTCTTCACGTAAAACGTGAACTGGCTTAATATAAGCTACACTAACATCAGTTGTCTGAACTGGTGTACTCACTGTATAAATGTGTGTCATAAGTAAAAACAAGAAACAAACAAACATGCTCCCTAAAAATGACACACATAGAAGATCAAGAATGCAAACGTTTGTAAGAAGAATTTCTTAACAGATAAATCTAAAAACATAACTGAGCCATGTGAGATTATTCTCTTTTCCTGCAAAATTTGCCTTAACACTCTTACTGTGACTCATGAAAGCATCTCAGATAAGTAGGCTAATAACTTATTTAGTCTCATGTATGTCAGTCTTCAAAGAATCTCTCCTAGAATAAATCACCCTTGATCACCTGGATGCATGATATAGCCTAGGCCTAGTCATCCTGCATAATATATCCTTTATTTCACTGCAATGATAAAAACCATAGCATTGAAATTTCATACATATCTATATAGCATGTATACTCTAACACTTCATTTGCTTCTATTTTAGAACACTTGATGATTATCTAATCAATATAACAAAATATGGCATTCACACACTGGATGTAACACCCCTGTGGACTGTTGATTGTGGTTTCTCCCTCTGTGTCCATATTTGGTTATTCCTGTTCTCATTATTAGTTAATCACCTCATTGTGCTCACCTGTCTGCCCCTCATTATCCGCCCTATATTAGTTCCTGTCTATTGTGTTCGAGTTGTCGGTTATTGTGAATGTTACTCCGTGTGTGCGTGCGTGCGTGCGTGCGTGCGTGCGTGAGTGAGTGAGTGAGTGAGTGAGTGAGTGAGTGAGTGAGTGAGTGAGTGAGTGAGTGAGTGAGTGAGTGAGTGAGTGACCTGCCTGGATGTTACCTGTTGTGGGTATTAAAGTGCTTATTGGAATTCTTGTCATCTTTGTCATCCCTGCCTGTTTCCACAGACCATGACAGAATAACCGACCTAAAAAGAAACGTATAGCGACGTGTTTCCCCTCGTTTGTTTTCCGGTTTTTGTCAGTTTTTATTTTTGTTATGGATGACCCTGCCATCCTCATCCTCCTGCTGGAGCAGGGGGATCGCTCTCTCGAAGACCACACTACACACTTTGTGGCCCTCGCCAACCTCACGCACTACCCAGACAACTGCCTCTGCACATTCTATCAAGTTGGACTTAACGCCACCACATACAACAGGATGTAATCGAGCCTGTGGATGCATCTGAGTGGGTCTTCCCAATAGTTGTCACTAGAAAAAAAGACGGGGGGATTCGGCTCTGTGTCGACTTACGTGAGCCTAACAAGGCAGTGGTAGTGGACAGCTTTCCTCTTCCGCATATGGAGGAGATGTTTGCGAACCTGTGTGGAGCAACAGTGTTTTCCATGTTAGACCTCCAAAGTGCATATCACCAGGTAACGTTGCATGAGGACAGTCGAAACCTTTCTGTGTTTATCACACATGATGGATTATTTCGTTTCAAAAGGGTTCCATATGGACTGGCCTCAGCTCCAAGCTGCTTCCAGAGGATGATGTCTGAAATCCTTAAAGGTCAGTCTGGAGCTCATTGTTACTTGGATGACATCATGGTCGCCGGAGCAACGCGCAAGGAACATGACGAAAATCTGCAAGCTGTGCTGCAGCGAATCGATGAAGCAGGCCTCAAACTGAACATGGCAAAGTGCCACTTCAGAAAAGCAGAACTGTCATTCCTGGGTCACACCCTGTCTGAGAAGGGATTACAGCCTGATGCTTCCCATGTCTCTGCGGTGTCCGATGCACCACCTCCTGTTGATGAGGTTAGCCTTCGTTCATTTCTGGGTCTCTCGTCAAGGTATTCTAAATTCATACCAAATTATGCTACAGTGGTGGAGCCACTGCGTGTGCTTTTACGGGGCTCTACTCCATTCGTTTGGTCACCTGAGGCTCAGGAGAGCTTTGAGACAGTGAAGGGACTGATTGTGCATAGTGCTGCCCTTGCACTTTTCAATCCAGAACTACCTACTATAGTCACCACAGATGCCTCAGACTATGGGATAGGAGGTGTTCTTACCCAGACACACGCAGACAATACGGAGAGAACAGCGGCTTTTGCCTCACGCACTCTTACCGCAGCAGAACGGAAGTACTCCACAGTAGAAAAAGAGGCACTAGTATGTGTTGGGCCACAGAGCGCTGGAGGACCTACTTGTGGGGACGACACTTCACACTGCGGACAGATCACAGCCCGCTGACCACCCTTCTGTCATCTAAGGGTCAAGGCAGAGCAGGTATGCGCATAGCAAGATGGTCAGCTAGGCTGATGGCATTTACCTATGATATTCAGTATAAGCCGGGGCATGAGAATGTGACTGCAGACTGTCTATCTCGCTTACCACTCCCTAGTACTGAACCTAGTCTGGAACATGATTTGGAAGTCGTAGCTCTCACTTCTACACTCACTGCAATAACCAGCTCTGAGTTCAAAGCGGCATGTGATTCTTGTCCTATCCAAGCTGAGCTACGCAGACTGCTCACCTCAAAATGGCCACAGTGTGCAAAGGCACTGGATCATGCGTTAAAGCCGTATTTTCAAGTGCGGCATGAACTTTCACTCCAGGATGGTTGCGTGGTGCGTGGAACCACACGCCTTCTGGTTCCAGAATGTCTCCAGCCCAAGTTCATCGCACTCGCACATGATACACATCAGGGCATTGTGAGGACAAAAAGGAGGCTGAGAGAGCTCTACTGGTGGCCTGGCATGGAAAAACAAGTAGAAACAGCTGTCAAAGCGTGTCACTTGTCAGTTACATGACAAATCGGCTGTCACACATACCACACCACTCCAACCTTTACCTTACCCTACTGACGCCTGGGAGAAAGTGGCCATAGACATCATGGGTCCTTTTGATGCAGCACCTGCTGATTGTCGTTTTGTGGTCACTCTGGTGGACTATTACAGTAAGTGGCCTGAGATAGCATTTGTCTCACATCCTACCACCCAGGCCGTGATGCAGTTCTTGTCTACAGTGTTTAGCAGGGAAGGGAACCCGAAAGAGCTGATTTCTTATAATGGAGTACAGTTCACTTCACACGACTTCAAACTGTTCTTGCAAAACAGAGGAATCATACACAGGACATCATCTGTGTATTACCCAAGAGCAAACGGGGAAGTCGAACGTTTCAATCGCAGCTTAAAGGATAGTTTACAAACTGCTTCACTGGAAGGAAGAGGGTGGAAGGAGTTCACCAAAGACTTTCTGCAGGTATACCGTGCAACGCCACATGCCACAATACAGTGCACACCAACTGAACTCTTGCATGGGAGAGCCATGTTAACCAAACTTAACGTCTCAGGTCTTTGCTTGCCACCTGCAGACAAAAGGCTCACACCTCACCAGCTTGCCTCACATGTGAGAGAGAAACAGGAAAAAACTAAACAGTACAGTGACAGAAAACGCAGTGCAAAGCATGTTTCATTTCAGTGTGGATCGTATGTCCGTGTAAAGAAACCCGAAATTGTGCCAAAGACCCAGTCTAAATTTGGAAAACTCCTGAAGGTTGTGGGTAAGAAAGGACTGTACACATATAAGCTGTCAGATGGACGATGCTGGAATGCATCCCACCTGGCACCTGCACTTGCTCCATGCAGAGCAGATGAGTCTAGTGAACTGCCATTGTTTGACTCTGGGGATACTAATCCTGTAGGGAGTGAACAACCTGCAGTAGTTACACGACCTGTTCGGAGCAGGCATGCACCTGCATGGATTCAGGATTATGTAATGTAAAATGTGCATTACTAGTACACATTGTGCATTTATGCAGTATAAGGAAAATAATGTTCTTGCTGTTCTGTGAATATTGTGTTTGAGTACTGTTATGTGATGCTTATACCAAGTGTTTGGAAATTGCATTACGGTACCAATATTTGTTAAAAAAGCTTTGTTTGCAAATCACAATGTTGGGATTGGAAGGTTGCAAAGAGAAAAGTTCTGCTCACCCTCAGCTCACCATCTGTGGCGTGGGCTCGCCCCTGGTCTGCCTATCTCCAGCTCCATTGGCGTTGGAGGATCCCTCGACTCCGCCTTCAGCCTCCAAGGCCCAGGCTCAACCTCAGTCCTGCGACCCAGTGGCTCCACCATGGCTCCTAGCTCCCTTGTCTCCACCATGGCCCGTCAGTCCACCAGCTCCACCAGGCTTACATCCACGTCTTTGGCCTCCTCCTAAGTCCCCCTCCGTCCCTCCCTCTGTCTCCACGGCGCGAGGATGCGCCTTCCGGGAGGGGGGCGATATGTAACACCCCTGTGGACTGTTGATTGTGGTTTCTCCCGCTGTGTCCATATTTGGTTGTTCCTGTTCTCGTTATTAGTTAATCACCTCATTGTGCTCACCTGTCTGCCCCTCATTATCCGCCCTATATTAGTTCCTGTCTATTGTGTTCGAGTTGTCGGTTATTGTGAATGTTACTCCGTGTGTGCGTGCGTGCGTGCGTGCGTGCGTGCGTGAGTGAGTGAGTGAGTGAGTGAGTGAGTGACCTGCCTGGATGTTACCTGTTGTGGGTATTAAAGTGCTTATTGGAATTCTTGTCATCTTTGTCATCCCTGCCTGTTTCCACAGACCATGACAGAATAACCGACCTAAAAAGAAACGTATAGCGACGTGTTTCCCCTCGTTTGTTTTCCGGGCCCTATATCAGCTCCTGTCTCTTGTATTCTAGTTTGTCGGTTATTGTGAATGTTACCCCGTGTGTGTGTGTGTTCTTGACCTGCCTGGATGTTACCTGTTGTGGATATTAAAGTGCTTATTGGAATTCTTGTCGTCTTCGTCATCCCTGCCTGTTTCCACACATCGTGACCGTGACAGAGGACAAGAAGCAGAGCACCACGTTATTGCGGCTAGCGCATTCAATTCATTGGGCCAAAAGAGTTTATTTAATAACTAAACTAACTAACTAAATTCCCTAAACAGGCAAAAGTTCACTTAAAGAATTAACAAAGTGGCATAGATGAGTTCGAAGTGTGGCGCTTCTATTTGTTTCTGTCAGCTGCATGAGCATATCAATCAGCTTATATGCAAATTTGCTGGATAACGAATGCATCAAAGTGACCAGCTGGACATAAACCAATGCAAATAGATGGTAACTATCATGACATCAAACATTTGGGTCGGACTTGCATGTGTTTTTGTCACACCATTTTAACTGCTTGAGATGTTACTAACGTTAGCGTCCTCTCAGCCCTGTCGGCAAACATACTTCTGTTTTTTTCTGTACTAAAGCAGCATCTTAGTAGCAACAAATTAATTACTTTAAAATTATATGAAAACATGTAATGTGGTTTACTATATACACCTTTACTATATACACTACCCAAAATTGCATGCTTCCCATAGTAGGCGAAAAACAGTATGCAACAAAAGTATGTTTGAATTCACAGTACTCATAAACGAGTAAGCAAAAATTACCCGGATGACCTACTACTTCCAGCATGATTCTGATTCGATGGACCCTTTACAATTCCATGAGGTCACGTGACAATGACAACATGGTGAATGCCGTACGTCCAGATTACATTCATACTATACAAAACTCTTTTTGCGGTCACAATATAATTACTTATTCAAAAAAGTACCTACTCAAGAGAGTATGTCATTTTGGACGCAGCCTATGGCTCCAGCAATGGGCACAACCCAGAAAAACTATCGGTATGGATAAATCGAGTCTCCGCTTTACATTTTTTCTCTTTCAGTAGGCTAATATAGTTACCCTCGGATGTACGTCACAAAACAGAAGAAAAGATCTGTTGCTACTTCCATTTAATGGCAACTTGAAATCGATGAGGCTCCACAAACCCACAGTCCAGTCCTGAATGTCACATTGTTAAAGGGGTCATATGATGCGATTTCAAGTTTTCCTTTCTCTTT
>NW_015553274.1:1944224-1945187 GCF_001515605.1 Sinocyclocheilus anshuiensis
TTCGAATTTGTGCAACGCATTTTATGGACGACAGTTTTTTGAACCTAGAAGAGTACAAGGCTGGCTGTGCACTAAGGCTATTTCTAAAAAAAAAAGGGTCAATTTCGACTTTGCTATAACAATCTGGTGCTTCTGAATCAGCGACTGTAAGCATGTTTTGTTATTAGTTTAATAGCATAATATGACCCCTTTAAAACAATTGCTTTACTACTGTTCTCCAATTCTGCAACTGTCTTGCAGTAACTTTTATAAATTTCAGGAGCCTTCCTATTGCAGATTATCATCAAGGGCCCTTTATTATGTCTTCAGAGTACAGTTTGTCTCTTTGACAGTGAAAGCATTTATATGAAAAAAATGCTTCTTTTCCAGTCAGTCATCAGTCTCTGATTGGTCATACGGCACCAATGATAACAAAGATAATGATGTTAACGGAACAGGCATAATTGACTATGAGATGCAGGGAGAAATTGTAATGATGGCACTTAATAGAGCGATTATGCCACATTAGGATAACATCTCACCCAATAAGCTCCTATTATCATATGCAAGCGCAGAGATGATGACAGCATTTGATTACATGTGGGTGGGTGGGCCTATATCAAGTGACAGTCTATAAAAATGCACTTTTTTATGACTCCCAAAACATTTACACAAACCTTGTTGTCTAATTTACATTTAGAAGACTAATTTCATAGACATTTGTAAACAAACAGGTTATGCCAGACAGAAAAATTACAGCAAGCTACTTGAGTCATTTGGTGGCATTTATAGTCTCCCTGGTGGCTAGAATTTATGCCAAAGATTTTTCTTAATTAGTATTATATTGTCACTCACAAATGGTTCCCTGACAATATTAAGAAAATTACTGCAGTGTTCATAAATTACTTGTGTGGTGAGGAAAGTTCCTTAAAGGGGTCATAGGATGCCCATTTTCCACAAGTTGATATGATTCTTTGGGGTCTT
>NW_015553274.1:1945369-1945512 GCF_001515605.1 Sinocyclocheilus anshuiensis
ACTGCTCTCAGAGAGACTGTTTACTTTAGCCGCATTCATCGTGAAACTTGCTAATTAGCACATTATTAGGAAAGGCATTTGCAAAGATTCATTACAAAACATTCCCTTCAGAAACAAATGTAATCCACTGCGTCTTCAGCGGC
>NW_015553275.1:0-815 GCF_001515605.1 Sinocyclocheilus anshuiensis
AGAGAAAGGAAAAATTGAAATCGCATCATACGACCCCTTTAAAATACTAATTATTTTACTTGGAAAAAAAAATCATATTAATGTAAAGAAATGGGCTAAAGCTAAGCCAGATTGGGAACATTTTATAAAACAAATTAAATATTATGGTACTACTCCGCACAACATTACAAACATAAATGCTAAAAAGACTTATAAAGAACTATGTCACTTTAATTTGTTTAATTAAATGTTTAATTTTTTTATCCCTGGCATATATATCATTTGTTTTTCTTCTATGCACATGCACTTCATCATCATCATCATTAACACACACCATTTCTCAATACTAAATACTGTTAAGTACTACACTGAAAAAAATAACTAGTAAGATTTACTTAAAATGTGTTCGTGCATTACAATGCTACAGTTCATGCTACCTACACTGAAAAAAATAACTATTAAGATTTACTTAAAAAAATTTTGGTAACAAATTGCACGAACACATTTTAAGTACATTTTACTTCTCTAATATCAAGTACAACTTACTCACTATTATGAAGTAAAATCTACTTACTAAACTTAACATTCATGAAGAAATTAAATCTAATTGCACCCTAATTAAGTAAATATTACGTAATTATATTTAATTTAAAAGTGTTTATTTAAAGTAATTAAGTAAAGTTTATTTATTATTTTATAGACAGAAACCTTGCATTTATAAAAATAAGTAAATCCTACTATTTACTGAAGTAAATAAGTCGATTTTATTATATATGTTTTGATCGAGATGTCCCCCCAGTCAACAATTTGATCTCACAATGATGTCACCATGAGCT
>NW_015553276.1:0-1096 GCF_001515605.1 Sinocyclocheilus anshuiensis
TTTTCCTTCCTATTTCTGCTTCCATAGCCTCTGCCTGTGTTTCAAACTCCTTATCTTCTCTCCTCATCTGCTCTAACGTTTCCTCATTTCCTGTTTTCCCTTCATAGTTTGCTTTCATCATTTCTAATGCTATGCGTGCCTGTTTATAACAATCTAAAGGTAAATATCCCTCACTCTTTTTATTCTGTCGCCTCTTTGGTCTTACATCTGGTCCTTTTTGTTTTTCTTCTAATGCTACTTGTCCTTCCATTTGCATTTACCCAGACACTTCTACAGTACCCTTAAGTATTGGGAACTGTCCCTCTGGGGGCAGATATGGTGGTGGTTTAGAAAACAACTTTTTTCTTTGTCTCTTTGTCTGCCTCTTTTAGTATTTTTCTTGCCTGTTTTATACTTTTCAATGAGTCTTCTCCTTCCTTTTTGAACAAATGCCTCTTTTAGTATTTTTCTTGCCTGTTTTATACTTTTCAATGAGTCTTCTCCTTCCTTTTAGAACAAAGATAACACTTCTTTCTCTTTTTCCCTTTTTGCTTCTCTCTTTTCTCTCTTTTTACTATTGCCTTTAGTTTTATGATTTTTTATCAAAGTTTCCATTTCCTCGCACAATGCTACATCAAATGTCCCTTCCTTTGGCCATTTTGTCATCATTTTTTTTAGTTCTCTGTTGCCATTTGTTTGAGAGCTTGTCTATCAGTTCTTTACACGAATCTTTACATGAATGAAATTAGCAGATGTGTGAGTACCAGTACCTGAAGGAGAACAATGAATCATGTTACCTTTGCTTTCTTGCTCAGACGTACCTACACCAGGGTCTTCTCCAGATCCTCCTGAACCTTCAGGAAACATCTCAAAGGGCTCCTGAAAGACAATTGAAGAAATAATAAATATAAAGGTTTAAATATTTTAAACAGGCATGTAGAGATATGTCAGTGTGTTTATGTATTATATTTTGTTGAATGAACTCACCATAGTAATGCTCTCAGAGGTAGTCGTCTCAGGAGCTATGAAGAAACGCAAACAAACATTTCAATATTCAAAAACATTTTTTAGGGTGAAAACTAGGGATGCACCGATACCACTTTTTCCAGTACTCGCC
>NW_015553277.1:0-143 GCF_001515605.1 Sinocyclocheilus anshuiensis
AGCGCTTGCAGGTTCACCACTTGGTCTTTGAAGGGTGTAGTTGGAACCTTGGGCACGTAGCCGGGCCGGGGCCTCAGAATTACCTGGGAGTCAGCCGGCCCAAACTCTAGGCACGAATCGTCGACCGAAAATGCGTGCAGGTC
>NW_015553277.1:562-853 GCF_001515605.1 Sinocyclocheilus anshuiensis
CTCTCGACGAACAGGTTCCACTTCAAGGCATAAGCGTGTCTCGTAGACGGTGCTCTCGCCGAAGTGATGGTGTCAACTTCTTCTTGGGGCAGGTCACCTAGAACCTCCGCGTCCCGTCCAGGGACCAGACATGAAGTTTCCAGAGGTTTGGACGCAGGTGTCATGAGGAGCATCATTTCTGGGAACCAGGTCCAAGAGGGCCAGTAGGTCGCCACAAGCAGGACCGGCTCCTCGTCCTCCCGGATTTTGCACAGTGTCTGTGCAAGAAGGCTCACTGGGGGAAATGCATAC
>NW_015553278.1:0-276 GCF_001515605.1 Sinocyclocheilus anshuiensis
TTTATGGAAATTCAAGGTTTA
Organism: Sinocyclocheilus anshuiensis; assembly: GCF_001515605.1. Classification (NCBI taxonomy): domain Eukaryota; kingdom Metazoa; phylum Chordata; class Actinopteri; order Cypriniformes; family Cyprinidae; genus Sinocyclocheilus; species Sinocyclocheilus anshuiensis. The sequence continues at coordinate 22 of NW_015553278.1, forward strand.
TGGGATGTTGTTGTGAAGCAGTTTTGTTTTAATAATTAATAATTCATTAAATTTATATAGCGCTTTTCTAAGCATTTAAAGTTCTTTACATTGTGAGAGGGATCTCCTCATTTACCACCAGCTGCAGGATCCACCTGGATGATGCGACAGCAGCCCACCACACACCAGCTTACTGGTGGAGAGGAGACGGTGATGAAGCCAATCAGTAGATATGGGGATTGTTAGGAGGCCATGATGGTCAGAGGCCAATGGGCA
>NW_015553278.1:590-2162 GCF_001515605.1 Sinocyclocheilus anshuiensis
TTTCTCAACTTGTTTTTGTAGGAGATTTTTGAGTTTTCTCAAATTTTGTTGCATAAACTAAAAACAAGAAGTTGAGAAAACTCAAAAATCTGCTGAAGCTGGTTGCCTTAAACGTTTGAGTTAACCACCTGCAAAAAATCATCAGCACCTTGTTAACAAGGGGCCCAACGCTCATGCCAAACCTCTGCTTGTGTATAGAATGTATAGAATGCATCCCCTAAAATTCAAGATTTCAATTAAGCAATATCACACAAGTGCTGTTTTTGTCCTGAATAGCACAAGCGCAAATGTGATGTTGATTTTATACAACAGTTCAATGTTAGACTGAGTCTCCATGGCAGATTATAAAGATCCAACTCCAAACACCAGATCCTGTCAGAAAAATTTTGTTCCATTCCCCTGTTTCCATTTCGGTTTCCTTCATTCAGTCTTAATTTCACTTTCAGTTTACCCATGTATGCGTGATTGTATGTATGCAGTTGTTTAGACTAGTTATGTGTTTGTATTTTCTGGCCAAGAAAATAACATTTCTAACTGTTATTTATAATAACAGATAATTCTCCAACAGTTACTTCTGGCAGCTGATTTAAATACTTGCAATGAATTATAACCATGGTATATTTACCTTTTGAGCTAATTTTCTATACTGTTGTTTTTTTTCTGATTTGTGAACTTTTGTTTGAACTTCAGGGCCACCTTATTTCAGAGACTGTCCAGCTACCCACACTTGCAGTCTCAGCCACTTGAGAGCATGTGCACACAAGAGGAAGTAAGTGTGCAAGACTGTCCCAGGCCTTTAAAATGCCAGAGCACAGTGCCTTTAATGCACATATAATCCACACATTTGAATACCTTTCTGGAGTATGGTATGTGTATTTTGTACAACATTTGCAACTGGTTTTTATCACTTAATTAGAAGCACCACAAATTAAAATTATGTCATGTTATAGGGACTACTCATTTATCACTTAATTAGAAGCACCACAATTATTAAATTGTGTCGTCTGTTATAGGGACTATTGAACTGACATTTAGAAGTTTATTTTAAAATGCAAAGTACTGAAAATCAAAATAGAGCTCTGATTACACACTATAAGTGTGTCCCATCGGGTAATGGAGAGATCTACACACACGTGTGGTCTTCATGCCCACCTAGGCCAAACACAGGAAATACGTCATGTAAGTAGAGAAGTGCTCAGATGTAAGTGTGGGTATTTGGACAAGCCCTCAGTGTTTGTTTTACTCCTATCCTGCACCTGGTTAACAGTCAATCCACACTCAAACACACAGTGCAGGCTTCAGCACTTCCTCTTTTTAAAAGTTTAGCTCGTTCGCACCAATATGTCATAAAAAAAGTATGAATGGTGTTCTTGTTCTGCAACAGGAGAGGACGGAACATGTAAGTTTATTGCTTATTTATGCAAAAGGCAAAGTCTTTATTTTACATCCCCATTCTGATTATTTTTGCAAAATAAGTATTATGTGTGATTACAAATATATAGGTGTCATTATGTTCTGGTAAGTTTATTAAAGGGGTCATATGATGCGATTTCAAGTTTTCCTTGCTCTTTG
>NW_015553279.1:0-3752 GCF_001515605.1 Sinocyclocheilus anshuiensis
ACATACTTGGCAATAAAGCTCTTTCTGATTCTGATTCTGAATATAATAACATTTAGTATGATCACATATCCTTTTTTGTATTTTAATAAGTACAAGTCACTATAAATATATTGTTTCATTTGTACATAAATATATGTTCTGCTGAATGACCATGGGTTGTTACTCTGAATGACGATTTGCCAAAAAGGGAGATAATATTGCCATTGTTCCCATAACTGAAATGTTTTTAGTATTAATCTGTGTCATTAAATTTGTTTTAATAATATTCCTGAGTAAATGACTGCAGAAGCAAATGTTGAAATATAATAAGCATTTTACTGATGCTCCCCTGCCATGCTTGCTTAAATTTTAAAATATAATAAGCATTTTACTGATGCACCCCTGCCATGCTTGCTTAGCTTGTCACTTTGTTTCTGACTTGCTGCTTGCAGCCATATTTATTAACACTTTCTGTTTGCCAACATAAATGACATTATCAGCATGAGTATTTGGGTGGAGAATCCCCTCAAATGATCTCTCTTGAACTTGTGACATACTGTAGTGAGGGGGTCTCTCTGCCCAGAATTATTGGCAAGCTATTACTCTGACAACTGTAATCCTCAATACCTTTCTCTTTTCCTGGCTAAAGCACATTCACACCAAGTACGATAACCAGAATTATAAAAATAAAGATATAGTTAAAAAAAAAAAAAATTTAGAAAATAAAAGAATTGCAGATTCCACAGCACAACTAACGATAACTGCACAGAGAAACAATATTGTTGGAATCTCTTTTATATTGTTGGATTTTTTTTATTCCAGCTGATGAATGACAAAAGCATTGACAGCCAATCAGAATCCATTCCACTTTAAAGAGCTCGAGCATTTAAAGCAGCAGAAGATAAACCTGCAGCGCATGTTTAGAAGGAACAGTGCTATCGTTCATTGGTGTGGAGGCTAGCATAGTTACTGTTATAGTTATCTCTATTGTTCTTGGTGTGAAGGGGCTTTAAGAGTGCCACCCAAGCTACTGGGTCCACACTTACGTTATTAGCTTTTTGGCTTATTACAGTGCCAATAGCGTCTCCCTCTGTTCATGGGTGTCTATAATTAATCAATAACACAAATTATTCAATTGAAAAAGGCATTCAAATATTAATATTTATTATGTTTAACATTTATTTGTCAACGTTAAACATTCCTTATTCATCTGTAATATCAATAAGATGCTAAAATGGTTATTCATACAGTGATACTGTCATTCAGTGTAATGGATGACACTGTGGTGTAACAGAGAATTAGCATTACACTGCATGACAAAACCATTACGCTGAATGACCAAACTTCTACTTCAGCTAATATTGCAGGCTTTCAACTGAACATCCATTTCAAACAGTGAGCTTGACCAGTAAAGTTAATCACAACTATTCACAGCATCTATTTATTTTTCCAAAAATCTCAGAATAAAAGTTTTTTTGGCATTTCACTGAATGATGTATTTTTGTAACCTATGTTACCACACCATGAAAAGGTGGAATTATCAAATATTTAAGAGCAATAATCTCACTTTACTTGCAGCACCACACGGTCTTCAGGGTGCCATCTGATGGTGTCACACACTGTTGAATGACTATCAGTTTTTTATATGATTTCAGAGTGGCTTCTTATTCCTGTTACACTGAATCACCTCTGATAAACTGCATTTTCGGGACAAAAGACCCGTTTATTTAAATACTTTTAAAAAACAATAAGACATAGTCCTTTTAATATAATACAGCCAGCAATTACTAGAAAATGGCAAGACAACAAACATATTTTTTAACCTGGTATTTTATATGTTTATTTAAAGATGTAATGGTAAAATCAAAGTCTGGACCATTACGCTGAATGACAATTTTACACTTTGGAACGTTATTTCCCCCATATTTTGACATTTTATTTTCAGCAAAGTTATTTAAAATATGAAAGCAGACTCTTTACTTGCATTTAACATTTATTGTATGTATATAAAATTACTTTTGTAAACTTAATTTGATGAGGACACCAAAATGGTGACGTCTCGTCTTTGACCCTAGAGCAAGTCATTTATTTGAGAATCATGTTCTTAGAGAGTATATTAATAAAACGATACATATAAGAAACATTCAAACTATTTTACCTTAATTTTTTCTTTACAACCAGTTAATAAGTCACAGGTATGGCATGAATAACGTAAACTTGACACAAAAAAGCCTGCTGGTCTCTTAACACTGCCTCTCTAGTGAAGAGAGCACATCAGCGTCTTTATTTTTCTGCGTGGGATGAGAAAAGCACACCTTCCCTCTCCCATCCTCTGCATGGTCTACAAAGCTATAATAGACAGCATATTGACCAGCTGCATCTCTGTATGGTGTGGGGACTGTAAAGCCTCAGTCTGGAGAGTGGTGAGGACAGCGGAAAAGATAATCGGCTATTCGCTGCCTTCCATCCAGGATCTTGCACACAAACGCTGTCTGGCCCGTGCCCACAATATTTTAAAAGACTCCCATCCTCACTATGGACTGTTTATGCTGCTGCCCTCTGGGAAAAGGTTTCGCAGCATTCAGGGCAGAACAGTAAGGTTCTGCAATAGCTTTTATCCACAAGCTATCAAGACTTTTGAGCTCAAAATAACTTTTTATTTATCAATCTTACTGTCAATGGATCTCGTTCAATGGAACGAGATGGGGATACTGCAATAATTGTATCTATTTATGTATTTATGATTTATTTATTTAAATAATTGTACTTATACGTGGCCACTAAAGTGCAATAATTTGTTATATATGCTGCTAATTATTTTTAGTTTTATATTCTTAATGCATGTTGGAGCATTTTTTCATGAGATTTTATATTATTAGATTTTTAATACTGATTTTGTAAAGTAGTCGGGGCCGGATTTACCTCTTTTCGTGACATAGGCAAAAAAATTTTTGGGCCCCCCTCCCTATAATATAATAGACCTATTATTACCACCCAAGCAAACAAAAATATTTCTTAATCAGTGGAAACCATTACAGTGTTTTCTATCACAATAAGCACTTGCGTTCAGTCAATAAAAATCGAATGTAGTTCTTAATTTGTTTGAGAACTGTACCGTTCCATGTAGGTGTGGCGTCGTGGCCACATAACCACTTCAGGAGTGCATTATTTCTCTAATAATTTTAACGGCCTGGAGTCACAACCACACATCAATTGTTCAGATGATTGTTTGACATTTGACATGTTTCCGTCCTGAAATCTCGTGCGTGTTGAACTAATTTTTTACGCACCTCATCCCAAACATTCCGTTGCAAATTCCAAAATGTCATTTTAGAGCTAATAACGTCGGTTTGAGCCATTGATATGCAGGCTAATGCGGTTATTAGAGAGAGAGAGGGAGTGAGAGAGAGATTAAGTGCGTGTGAATACGTGCGTCTGTGCGTCTCTCAACAGTGTTCAGCAGCAGCGTCTATTAATAGTGAATCTTTAAGTTAAACTGCTTCAAGAACCTGGCTACTGAGAAGTGTCATGTAGTTCCTCTTCAGGAACTCGAGCTGCGTCGGAGAACGCTTCGGGAACGCCTTCTGTGACTACGCTCTGAATCACATGTGAAATCAGTCCAATAGCTGAGCGGGACGTCACGGGCGGGTGACGTCATGACCAGGAAGCTATAAAAGCTACATCACGAGTGGGGATACACAGAGCCTGTGCATGGTTTGCTTGGGAGTGAAGCACGCAGAGTCGGCTCTCGAGGGGGCCGGCTGCCCGCATTG
>NW_015553280.1:0-136 GCF_001515605.1 Sinocyclocheilus anshuiensis
TTGAACCATGCTAATGCACTTCCATTAATGCCAACAAAGTTTTCTCGCCTATTCAAAATAATTTTGTGGTCAATAGTGTCGAACGCAGCACTAAGATCCAATAGCACTAATAGAGAGATACAACCACGATCAGATG
>NW_015553280.1:454-1278 GCF_001515605.1 Sinocyclocheilus anshuiensis
TTTTCTAGTATTTTTGACAGAAAAGGGAGATTTGAGATCGGTCTGTAATTAACTAATTCTCTAGGATCAGCTTAGATGTAATAGGGTCTAACATACATGTTGTAGGTTTTGATGATTTGAAAAGTTTATACAATTCTTCCTGTCCTATAGCAGAGAACGAGTGGAATTGTTCCTCAGGGGATCTATAGTGCACTATGTGATGCGATAATGTGGTTGACGGCTGCATGGTTATAATTTTATCTCTAATAGTATCGATCTTGGAAGTAAAGTTGTTCATAAAGTCATTACTGCTGTGCTATTGGGAAATGTCAACACTTGTTGATGCGTTATTTTTTGTTAATTTAGCCACTGTATTCAATAAATACCTGGGGTTATGTTTGTTTTCTTCTAAAAGAGATGAAAAGTAATCAGATCTAGCAGTTTTTAATGCTTATTCATTCATTTAAAGTTATTAGAGACGTTGCAATAATACAAAGCGGGTTGAAAATCGTCAAACTTACCCTTATAGGTGTAACGGGGCGAACGAGACGCGAGACGTGCGGATCCATTTGCAAGGCTTTATTTAGACAGAGACATGGTCATAAAACAGGCATGGGTCAGCCAGTGGCAAGCAGATACATTACAGGCAAGACAAAAGAGTATCTAAAGGAAGGCGCAAGTCAGTCGACAGTGAACCTTATCCAGAGGGCTTGACAAGAGGGGAAATCCAATAACACGAGCAATAATCCAGGCAAGGTGCAAACACAGTCCAAAACAGAAAGGCAAAGGATTAATCCAAAATAAACAGGCAATAATCAGGTAACACGGGAAAGCAGGCAAGACAA
>NW_015553281.1:0-943 GCF_001515605.1 Sinocyclocheilus anshuiensis
ACCCCTGCCCGGAGGAACGCAAGATCTGACCACGGGGTGAAGGTTGGGCGGCAGGCCGGTGTGACTTGGACCCGGTGAGTGCCGTGCTTCCACGCCCACCTCGGGACTCGGCCATAAAGCCAGCGCTGGAGCGGTCTCATATGTAACAGGCCGAGCGGTGTAAGGGCTGCTGCGGCCGCCATATGCCCCAGGAGCCTCTGAAAAAGTATCAGTGGGATTAATGACAGAATTTTCATTTTTGGGTGAACTAACCCTTTAACACAGACTGTCAGGACGGACCTTTATGCAAAAATGGAAATGCTCGCGTGAATTTGTGACATTTATACATAAGGATATGACCGTTAACTTAAAGTGTTTTTGCGCTGAGGACGCACACGCATCTGTTAAAGCGCCTGACAGGGCAAGCCATTACGCTAATGCATTAGCTTAAAGCTTAAAATAAAGAATTCTCATGTTTTGGGTAAGTTAGCTTGGATCACGTAACTCTCCCGCAGCATCTCATTCCGTTTCCTCCACTATTTTAGATGCATTTTGTCCATAGAAATAAGTAATTCAGTACTTTAATTTGACGCGACCGGCTGAAGTTGGACAAGTATGTAAACTCCATTGGACGTGCACTGTGGGCAGACCCGATTAATCGATAATGAGAATCGTTGTCGAGGATTTTCATAATCGATTTTATCGGATTTTATCGATTAGTTGTTGCAGCCCTAGTGGAAAGAGTACTGAAAAAAGTATACTCACGTAAAAGCCTAGTGCGAAAGCAAAAGCACTTTATTTGGCCTTCCGGAAGTAGATGCAATTAGGAATCATTGGTTAAGATTTATTTTTAACAGAACAGCACAACCCAGATGTTCAAAGTTGTGCAATGTATTTTATGGACGACAGTTTTTTGAACCTAGAAGAGTACAAGGCTGGCTGTGCACAAAGGCTATTTCTAAAA
>NW_015553281.1:1517-2604 GCF_001515605.1 Sinocyclocheilus anshuiensis
CTGTCTTGATATTTACTTTGAAAGCTGAAGCAATTATGGTAAGGGGCGTTACATTTCTGACGCGTGCTTGTGGTGTTCGGCCAATCACAATGCACTGGGTCAGCTGGCCAATCAGAGCAGACTGTGCTTGTCAAAGGAGGGGGCTTTGTAGAAAACGACGTGTTTGAGAGAGGCGGGGCATAGAGGATCCTACAATAATGTACAGTATTTGAAAAATAATGTGTTTTTTGAACATTAAAGCATGTCAACATATTCTGTTACACCAAATACACAAAATAATTATCTTTAAAATAGCATCATATGACCCCTTTAAAATACCTTGAGGTGGGGAATAACACACAAAGTTATATTCACTCAGCATTACTTGATCTAATTCACAAATATCTCAATTACAATTTAGTAGAAATTAATTGTATTCAGTTGTGTTTTAGGTACTAAAACAGTCCAATGCTTTATAGTCAATCACATTTTTATATTGAAATAATGAAGATTTCTGTGCCACCCCAGACTGGTTGCTGGCCCCTCCCTGGCCACACCTATAAAAACATCCTATCCTGGCTCCGCCACTGCTCTGAACGTGCTCGTTGTGAGTGTTATCCAATGAGAAGCTCCATTGGGGGTAGTGGCCGGAGCTTCACTCGAGTTGGTAGCTGGAGACGACGACCGGTAGTTGGCAAGAGTTATATGGTCAAAACTTCTAAATTAAAAAATCGCGGAAATTTAACCGATGATCTTGGAAGAAAAGCATGTTTATCAACTGGAGGTCGGAAAAGGGGAAAAATGATAAGAATGGGAAAGTCAAATGAAAAGAAGAAAGCGGTGGCGGGTAAGCACAGCTGTGTTGTGAATGGACCAGAGTGGGGAGATTCTGATATAGTGGATAGTGAGGATAGTATGGAAACAAGCCAAGGAAGCGGAAGAATGAGGGAGAAAAGAGAAAATACTTTTGAAGGGATTAGAGCAAAGAAAACCAGGCGTAGTCGAAGTTTTGAAAGAGGAGTAGAAGAGAGTGACCATGAAAGTTTGAAATTTAAAATGATATTGAGATTCGGCGAGGAGAAGGGAATATCATCAATGAGTCCAGTGA
>NW_015553282.1:0-347 GCF_001515605.1 Sinocyclocheilus anshuiensis
GCGCCACCTGCTGGCAGAGAGTGAATCTGCGTCTCATTCAGCTGCGTCTCATTCAGCTCAGCTCATTCTATTTTTGCTTCAAATTTCGAAATTATACAATCTAATTTAGTTTAAAAACTGCTCATGTTGCATGTATGCAGCATCTTTGTTTGGATCATGATTAAAATGCAGTGATAGCCTCTAATTTTAAAAGGAAAGAACACAGACAAAGCCTTAGTTTGTTTATATGAAGAGATTTATTTTATTTGTTTTACTTATTTATTTGATTTGGGGCTTGTTTTACAATTTAAATTTAGTTTTGTTATTTACATTTACATTATATTTAAATTTTGTCATTTAGCAGACAC
>NW_015553282.1:610-853 GCF_001515605.1 Sinocyclocheilus anshuiensis
ACAGGCAGTTCTTTTGACCTCAGGGCTTGGTTTTTGCTCTGATATGCATTATCAGCTGTTAGACCTTTAATTAAAACATGTGTGCCTTTCCAAATCATACCCATTCAATTGAATTTGCCAAAGGTTAACTTCACTTGAAGTGTAGTAACATCTACAAGCAATATGAATGCTCCTGAGCAAAATTTCAACTGTCCCAGATATGCAATGGAATCATTTTAGTTTTTTATTTTTAATAAATTTGCA
>NW_015553283.1:0-305 GCF_001515605.1 Sinocyclocheilus anshuiensis
CTGGAAATGTTGCTGGAGACCAAGGTTATTATAGTTTTGCATTTTCAAATTTGTTTTATTTTTATATCATTTTCAAATTTGCAATAAAGTTTAGTTTCGTTTTTATTAGTTTCATTAATAATTTTGTTAGTTTTAGTTTAGTTTTTATTTTGTGAACACATTTCTATTTAGTTTTTATATAGTTTAGTTTCAGTTTTAGTTTTAGTAATTAAAGTTTATTAGATTTAAAAGATCACTTCCAGAGCGCAGGCCAAAGAAAGACTTAGGCTAATTTAACCTTAGTGATGCAAACGTCTAGCGACACC
>NW_015553283.1:339-553 GCF_001515605.1 Sinocyclocheilus anshuiensis
CTAGCGACACAAAATTAAAGCATGCTGAGATTGATTAGATGGTAAAAGTATACAAATACACACCAAAATGAAGCAGTCATGCCTTTTTAAATCTACACAAGTTGCGCTTACATTATGTAAAACGCACTAGACTGAATGATAAATGTTTGTTGTGATATTTAATTTGAACATAAATGTAGCTAATTTCTTTATATTAAAGCCTATGTCTTTCATC
>NW_015553284.1:0-817 GCF_001515605.1 Sinocyclocheilus anshuiensis
GAAAGGAAAAATTTAAATCGCATCATATGACCCCTTTAAGTTAAATTTCCCTTTCCATTATTGGTGACCGACAGAGGAGCATCTTGGCGGCAGGGATTTAAAACTTTAACAAGACTCAAACTGACACAGACAGAGTGAAAGACTGGATTTTTTCGATCAGGTGGGGTACAAGTGATTTCAAAACATTTCAGCCGGTTCATATATATTGTGTATATATTATTTATCTCATATAAGATGCATTTGGTTGAGTTACGCTGCAGTAAAGCGCTTCATTGTAGTACTGGACACTGTACAAATTGTGAGTAAAAAAGGAATGGAATAATTTACAAATCTCATAAACTTATATTTTATTCACAATAGAATATAGATAACATATCAAATGTTGAAAGTGAGACATTTTGAAATGTCATGCCAAATATTGGCTCATTTTGGATTTCATGAGAGCTACACATTCCAAAAAAGTTGGGACAGGTAGCAATAAGAGGCCGGAAAAGTTAAATGTACATATAAGGAACAGCTGGAGGACCAATTTGCAACTTATTAGGTCAATTGGCAACATGATTGGGTATAAAAAGAGCCTCTCAGAGTGGCAGTGTCTCTCAGAAGTCAAGATGGGCAGAGGATCACCAATTCCCCCAATGCTGCGGCGAAAAATAGTGGAGCATTATCAGAAAGGAGTTTCTCAGAGAAAAATTGCAAAGAGTTTGAAGTTATCATCATCTACAGGGCATAATATCATCCAAAGATTCAGAGAATCTGGAACAATCTCTCAGTAAGGGTCAAGGCCGGAAAACCATACTGGATGCCCGTGATCTTC
>NW_015553285.1:0-249 GCF_001515605.1 Sinocyclocheilus anshuiensis
TTGGTGTGAATATCCAGGGAAGCAAATCCAGATGTGACATATGATGAGAGAGAGAGAGAGAGATTTATGAGGACACAAATTTGTATAATAACATGGGTATGACAGGTATTACAACGAGAAGGTGATTTATGAGGACATTTTCAGTGTCCCCGTAATTTAAAAGGCTTATAAATCATTCAGAATGAGTTTTTTTGAAAATCTAAAAATGCACAAAGTTTCCTGTGAGGGGTAGGTTTAGGGGTAGGGTTG
>NW_015553285.1:323-545 GCF_001515605.1 Sinocyclocheilus anshuiensis
TACGGTCTGTACAGTATAAAAACCATTACGCCTATGGAGAGTCCCCATAAACCATAAAAACAAACCTGTGTGTGTGAGTGGTGGTATTGTATGCTATGCACTTTTATAACTATGTTTCACAGTTTAACCATTAATTTCTGTATTTGTAACAGTTCAGTTTGTACCTTGAAATGCTGCGTGATCTATCTGGTGATGATGGGGGGGGTCAATGCTCCTGCTCTG
>NW_015553286.1:0-1722 GCF_001515605.1 Sinocyclocheilus anshuiensis
TTACGTCATTTTGGACCCGTATCCGGGTCCGCAGAGTTTAATTAATGCAAGTAAAGTAGTGTATAAAGGTAAGATGAGGAAATGTATGGTGGTGGAATTAAATTATGAAGGACACAAACTGATTTTAGTGAATGTACATGCGCCAACAGAGGAGAAAGAAAAGAAAGAATTTTTTAATGTTTTAAGAAATATCGTAAACAAGTATAAGGAAATAATAATGATAGGGGATTTTAACACAGTTTTTAGTAAACAAGACATGGCAGAAGGCATGGTTTTTAAAACTGACACGGGGAGAAAAGAATTAAAAGCATTAATGGGAGAAAATAATATCATCGATGTGTGGAGAGAAAGAAATGAAAAGAAAAAAGAATTTTCAAGGAGGCAAATAGTGGGGCAGTTTGTGTGCGAAACAAGAATTGACTTTATTTTATGTACGAGAAATGTGGAGAATTTGATAGAAAAGATTAAGTATGAAGAAACCAGTTTTAGCGATCACAAGTTTTTATTTTTTAAAGTAGACTGGAGTAAAGTGCAAAGAGGGAGAAAAGATTAAGTATGAAGAAACAAGTTTTAGCGATCACACGTTTTTATTTTTTAAAGTAGACTGGAGTAAAAGTGCAAAGAGGGCCGGGAGTCTGCATTTTAAATACAGAGGTTTTGAAGAATGAAGATTATGTTTTAAGTATAAAGGAGATCATTGAAAAGGAAAAAGGAAATGAAATGTATAAAGAGGATAAGCGAATATGGTGGGAGAACGTGAAATATCTGGTAAAAAGGTTTACAATAACGTATTGCAAGTTAATTAATAAATGTAAGAAAAATAAGGAAAGAGAGCTAAGACAAAACTTAAATAAGGAACTGGATAAGGCGGGAAAAAGCATAGAGAAAATAAAATAAATAGAAAGTAGACTGAAGGAAATGGAAGAGGAGAAGTATGAAGCTGCAAGATTAAGAAGCAAAGCAAAATATACAGTGGAGGGGGAGAAGTGTACAAAGTTTTTCTTTGATCTAGAGAAAAGCAGAGGAAAAGCAGAAATGATTAAAGAAATAAGGGGCAAAAATGGGATAATATTAGGAGAAAATGAGGACATTTTGAAAGAAATAAAATCATACTATGAGAACTTATTCTGTACAGAGGGGGTAAAAGAAGGAGAAAAAGTGGAATTACTGAAGCAAATAAAAGCAAGGGTAGGAGAAGTGGATAAAAAAGAGTGTGATGATGAAGTAAGAGAAGAAGAAATAAAAAGAGCAATAAGTGGTTTAAACAAAAGAAAAAGTCCGGGGATAGGTTTGTTGGGGAGTGAGTTTTACATTGTTTTTAAAGATTTTTTAACCAGTATCTTAAAAGAAGTATTTGATGAGATTTTTAGGAAAGGTGAGATGAACCAAAGGATGGGAATGGGATTAATGAAGCTGATATATAAAAGGAAAGGAGACAAAGTGGAGTTAAAGAATTATAGGCCTATAACAGTGCTTAACACCGATCTGAAGATTTTATCAAAAGTTTTAGCTAACGGATTAAAAGAAGTGATGCCCAGTATAATCGAAACAAACCAAGCATACAGTATTAAAGGAAGAGACATTGCGGATACAACAATGAGCATAAAAGATACGATACGATATATTACTGAAAAGAAGAAAGATGGTTTTATAATCAGTTTGGAATTTGAGAAGGTGTTTGACAGGGTAGAGCATGATTTTTTATTTGGGGTTCTAAAGAGT
>NW_015553287.1:0-193 GCF_001515605.1 Sinocyclocheilus anshuiensis
TGGCCTTCCAAAAATGGACATGACTAGAAATCAGTGGTTAAGTTGGTTAAAAAAAAACAAAACAAAAAAAAAAACAATCTCTCTCTTTATTTATTCCTTCTCTTTCTAGCTTGTACTTATTTGAACAATGTCTAAGAACTTGGTATTACAACCACTTCCTGTGTCTGTTTGCCTCTTTAAGAAGAATCGCTTT
>NW_015553287.1:387-503 GCF_001515605.1 Sinocyclocheilus anshuiensis
CATTTTATGGAGGACTGTTTCCTGATCCTGGGAGAGTAGACTACAATGCCGGCTGTTCTGACTAACAGATTCTAAGTACGTTTTTTATATTTAAAGAATTTGCCACTGATGATTCA
>NW_015553288.1:0-307 GCF_001515605.1 Sinocyclocheilus anshuiensis
TGGAGAACTTTCGTCATATTCACCCATCCAGCTCTGCAATTTGCACTGGGATGCAATTTGTTGCTCCTTTTCAATTGAAAGGACAATGGGAATTTGTATTTTTCCATCCCAGTTTCTCTTGCTACACCAGTCAGCTGCATCCAACAGCGACACCCGCTCGTAGAGCTAAAAAGAACAGCTGAACATCAGTTGACAAATAAAATATATTGTTTATATCATTACTGTATTTTGTTAATATTTTGGAATAAATATGAAAATACGTAAAACACTAACTTGATGAGATTTATTGGTTTTGATAAACAGAATA
>NW_015553289.1:0-166 GCF_001515605.1 Sinocyclocheilus anshuiensis
TTCTGGAACAGTGTTGTAAATACAACTTAACCACTGTTTTCTAGTTGTGTCCACAGCGTCTCCACGATATGGCGGCGGCAGCAACAATGCTACAGCGAGAATCAAAGTTACGCCTTCTTTCTTTGCGTGAACATTTGGGCGGTGTTATGCAAATCTTCCCACATCG
>NW_015553289.1:268-578 GCF_001515605.1 Sinocyclocheilus anshuiensis
GCGATTCTGAAATCGAAGAAATCGTTCGCGATAATGACAGCTGTTTGCATAGCTTCTCAGTACTCAGTAATTGAATTTTCATTTTTGGGTGAACTATACCTTCAAGCAACACAATATTTTTCAACATTGATAATTGATAATATATGTCTCAAGTATCAAATCAGCATATTAGAATGATTTCTGAAGGATCATGTGACACTGAAGACTGACTGCTCAGCTTTTCCATCACAGGAATAATTTATTTACAGTTATTTTAAATTGTAAAATTTTATTAATATGACTGTTTTTACTGTTTTTGATCATATATATA
>NW_015553289.1:10098-10398 GCF_001515605.1 Sinocyclocheilus anshuiensis
GCGATTCTGAAATCGAAGAAATCGTTCGCGATAATGACAGCTGTTTGCATAGCTTCTCAGTAATTAATGACAGAATTTTCATTTTTGGGTGAACTATACCTTCAAGCAACACAATATTTTTCAACATTGATAATAATAAAAATATGTCTCAAGTATCAAATCAGCATATTAGAATGATTTCTGAAGGATCATGTGACACTGAAGACTGACTGCTCAGCTTTTCCATCACAGGAATAATTTATTTACAGTTATTTTAAATTGTAAAATTTTATTAATATGACTGTTTTTACTGTTTTTGAT
>NW_015553290.1:0-1244 GCF_001515605.1 Sinocyclocheilus anshuiensis
CCTGTGTTCTCACCTCAAACGGGTAGAAGCACTGAGAGGCCCAGGTTAGTGTCGGCTTGCTAAAACTGTTCCAGAGTGTCTGTACTGTAGGCCCTGTCAAGCTCCTCCGTCCCCTCGGCAGCCAGATGTGGCGGAACGTCCGGCGCCAGGCCCTCACTCGATGAATCTATGAGAACCGGTAGAGGGCTGGGTTCCATACGTAGAGACCTAAGTGGTTCCCATATGTGTAAAGTCCACGGTATAGCCTCAGAGCCCGTGTTTCCCCGGCAGACTTTTGCCATTTCCATGAGGGTTACAATCACCTCTAATCTTCCGTATGCACCTAAACGGATGTCATGTGTAAGTGCTTACGAAACCTCCTTCGGGAAGGATGGGGCTTCCGCAACGTTCCTGTTCCAAGTGGAACGGGTACGTTTTCCCAGTGTTATCCAATCTCACTGAGTGGGTGGTGCTATGACAACAGTGACTGGTCCTCTTGTTGCGAGCCCCCGCCTACACCACAAAGGGGCGCAGGCGGCTCGCACAGGACACTGGAAGGGGCAGCATCCATGGCGCTTTGGTAGGGATCCCAATTCGTCGGTCACCGACGTGACTCGGAGTGACCGACTGAAAGGGAACGTCTCGGTTACGTATGTAACCCTCATTCCCGGAAGGAGTGAATGGAGACGTCACGCCCCGTCGCCACGGCTGCTGTACCACCGCTGAGCGGCCGGGTCACCGGCTCGGCTCCTCAGCAAAAACCTGGTATGCGTTGCACCGGCTGCCTTTTTATGCTCACGCTGTGATCAGCGGCAGCTGGATGCAATCATCGCATGCCAATGTGCATTGGCTCATTTAGTTTACACTCGAAGTGGATTGGTCTCTCTTGCAAGATTCCCCAATTCGTCGGTCACCGACGTGACATCTCCATTCCCTCCTTTAGGAAACGAGGGTTACATACGTAACCGAGATGTTATTTTTCAGCATGACACTATGCCGCTGTAGGCTATTTGTAATGCATGCAAACACAATCTTGGCACAGCGGCCTCCCCCAAAAAAGTTAAAAATAGTAAGCAGATATTTGAATTATTTATTAATAAACTAGTGTTTTCTGAGTCAGTTTCGCAAAGATTTAGTTGACGATCCTGACTCGCCATCTCCTCATTGGACGCGCCTCTGGAGAGAAATGCGTCTTTACGGATTACATAATGAAAGAGTTTGTCATTTTTGATTTGAATTATTTCGTTTTAAAATAGTAATTTACA
>NW_015553291.1:0-130 GCF_001515605.1 Sinocyclocheilus anshuiensis
TCCTTGCAAAGTTGGAACTGCCCCACTTTATAGAAACAGCCTTTACACGGACGGCATTGTAGACTACTTTCCCAGGTTCAGGAAACAGTCCTCCATAAAATGCGCTGCACACATCTGAATATTTGGGTTG
>NW_015553291.1:405-546 GCF_001515605.1 Sinocyclocheilus anshuiensis
AACTCCAGCGTAAGGCTAAAAGCAGCCTAATGTTTTTAATATGACTGAATTTGTATTTAACATGATAAGAAATTAATAGAAACATCGTAAGTTACTAATTATTGTAGCGAATCAGCTCATGGGGAAATATGAATAATTAAT
>NW_015553292.1:0-493 GCF_001515605.1 Sinocyclocheilus anshuiensis
TTAAGGATAGATTTTGTTCAATTTGTTCATGTTTTTCACCCACTGGCTTAATGACTAATTGATTAGTTAAACTATTATGGCCAAACCATCACGCCAATAAACACAGTAATAAACACTGAAAGTCAAGATTAAACTGTGTATTATAGCGAACTGACAGGATTTTACCGTCTTTGTTCCCGGTTTCAATCGCCGCTCAATGTTGAGAAAACATTCACAATTTGAGTTGAATTACTGAAATAAATGAACTTTTCCACGACATTCTAATTTATTGAGATGCACCTGTATTTCAGTTCCCGGTTTTACTGCTCATCAGTCGCTGCTCAATGTTGTGAGAACATACTCGGACAAAACCCTCCAGTTTTAAAAGAACACATTCCAGTCAGTTTCTTCGTGTCGATTAGTTTTCTTGTATTCTCTACACATATTCCTGTCATGAGCGCCGCAAACAAGGATAGACTCGTCTCATGCGCCATTCCAGCTGTTTCCAGTTCGC
>NW_015553293.1:0-496 GCF_001515605.1 Sinocyclocheilus anshuiensis
GTAATTGTATATACATTGTTGTGATTAATTGTGGCTAGAACAATAGTGTAGCTGTAAAAAAGTTGCTGAAATTTAAATGTATATACATCTTCATCATGACTAGATAGACACGGTGAGTTTGTCTTTACTATACACCAGTGGTGTAGTCGGGGCCATACGCAAGTATACGCCGTATGCTTACTTTTTTCCCCGGGATGTTTGCGTATTACGACTTCTAAGGATCAATATTCGCGTATACCCTCGGTATACCCACTTGTTTTGTTGCTTCGCAAGTCCGTAATCTACTGTCATGTAGCTTCCCCTTTAATGGTGTCCCATACTGCTGTGTGAAATTCGTGATTCTTTGTAATTGGTGCAATATCACTTCTGTCATTCAACGCCGACCATTCTTTGTAATTGGTGCAATATCACTTCTGTCATTCAACGCCGCTCATTGTCGCTCGCGCTATGCGTTTTGAGCCGCACTGAGCGCAGTTCTCGTGCTGCAACAGTGGAT
>NW_015553294.1:0-130 GCF_001515605.1 Sinocyclocheilus anshuiensis
GGGTGGAGGCAGCAGCTGCCCGCCGGGGCAGGGTGTGACGACCCGACTCAGTCTGTTTCTGTACAGCCGAGAGCTGCTGGGCCAAGCTCTCGACCGCGTCGCCGAAGAGGCCGGTCTGGGACACAGGGGC
>NW_015553294.1:460-868 GCF_001515605.1 Sinocyclocheilus anshuiensis
TCTCCACAGGCCGTATAAGCATCGCTGCCAGTCGAGTACCTACAGACCCGGGAGGGGGGGCACGGTTCTCCCTGCCGGGTGGAGGCGGTATTAGGACACAACTGCATCGCAACCAACCGCTCCACCAGGGGGACCCTTGTAACCCCCTAGCTGCACCACGGTCGAGGGTGGTGAGGAAGGAGGAACCAGCAGGTCGGTTTCCGGCAGTAAAAGGTGCTGTCCATGACCTGGTGAGCTCCTCATGCACCTCCGGGAAGAAAGGCACCGAGGCCGGGCTCTGAGAACCAGCGCGAGCCACCCCAAGAAACCAATCGTCCGACCTCGAGGGTTCGGGACGCGGTGGAGATTTCCACTCGAGCCCTACCCTCTCGGCGGCCCGGGAAAGCATAGCCGTTATTTCCTGGATCC
>NW_015553294.1:971-1217 GCF_001515605.1 Sinocyclocheilus anshuiensis
GCAGCGCAGCCAAATCTTCCTCTCCAGAGAGCTCTCCCTCCGATACAGTGATCGACATCTGGTCGTCGGGAGGAGCACCGAAGGATACCACTGGTAAGCTCTTTGAAGAGGGCCCAGCGCGTTCCTTAGGTGGCTCAACTGGTTGCGAACGCTAGAGGAGCGATGGTCCCCCGAGGGTTGGTTCCCTGAGGGATTTGCCACCACTGTAACCCTCCGACCACCCGTGCTACTGCCCGAAGTAGTCCA
>NW_015553295.1:0-334 GCF_001515605.1 Sinocyclocheilus anshuiensis
TTGAACCGAATCATTTAAACGGTTGATTCATTCGGGAACAAAACAACGTAATGTTGCTCAGAGACAAAACAGTACTGTGGCTGTGTTTGGAATGTTTTTTGTTGGCGAAATAGCACAGAAATAGCGCAAAAACAGCCAATATGGTGTCTAAAACGTAAGTCTCTTGATAGTAACTTATTCTTTATTGAACTGTTGTATAAAATCAATATCACATTTGTAACCATGCTGATTTTTTAAGAAAAAACGGCACTCTTCATGTGATATTAACTATATGAACTGATATAAATATATACATTTTCTGCCTCCTTATCTTGAAGTATGTGATCATTGTTAA
>NW_015553295.1:385-579 GCF_001515605.1 Sinocyclocheilus anshuiensis
AAATATATACATTTTCTGCCTCCTTATCTTGAATTATGTGATCATTCTTAATGCATATTAATAGACTGAATCATGCAGCGAAAGAACCACTCTAAATGCGCACGCGCACTAAATCCTTAGTTTTGGTCTAACCAGACTTCATCACATGACATATGCACGCCTCTGTAGGTGTGTTTTGTTTAGCTTTTGCAATA
>NW_015553296.1:0-129 GCF_001515605.1 Sinocyclocheilus anshuiensis
TTTGAATATGTTAAGGCCCCCAAAAAGCCCCGGAAGGTTGAAAAATGTAAAAAAAAAAATAATAATAATCCTTAGGGGATCAATAGGGCCCTGCGCCTTTCTGGCTTGGGCCCTAATAATAATCCTTAG
>NW_015553296.1:366-903 GCF_001515605.1 Sinocyclocheilus anshuiensis
TGTTTATTTAAAAATGTAAAATAATAATAATACATTTTAATATAATATAGCCGGATTTAATGCAACATTTACTTTTTGTTTATTTAAAAATGCTAAAATGTAAAACATTTTAATACAAGCTAGTTGGATGTACAACATTTTTATTATTTAAAATGTTTAAAATGTAATACTTTTTTAGTATTTCAGATGTTAAAATTTAATACATTTGAATATAATATAGCCAGATATAATGCAACATTTACTTTTTGTTTATTTATCTAAATATGTAAAATAACAATAATAATAATAAAAATAATAGTACATTTTAATATAATATAGCTGGATATAATGCAACATTTACTTTTTGTTTATTTAAAAATGCTAAAATGTAAAACATTTTAATACAAGCTAGTTGGATGTACAACATTTTTATTATTTAAAATGTTTAAAATGTAATACTTTTTTAGTATTTCAGATGTTAAAATTTAATACATTTGAATATAATATAGCTGAATATAATGCAACATTTACTTTTTGTTTATTTATCTAAAAATGTAA
>NW_015553297.1:0-575 GCF_001515605.1 Sinocyclocheilus anshuiensis
TTTACAATGTGCCTCCTTCCATTTGTTTATGTAAAAACAATTGTTATGAAGGCCAAAAGTAGCATGTGAGCACTTCACAATGTTATGTTTATGCATAAACCCAAGTAATAATAAAAAAAAATAAAATAAATCTAACAATATGGACCATAAATTCAATATCTTTGTTACTTACTTAGTGGAGATGGAGAAAGAAGTATCCTTAACTGAACAGAGCTGGTCACACTTACATGTTCTCTTAAACTTTTTTAAAGAGAAAAAGACATGACTGGTAAAAGAGAAAAAGACAATTGGTAGGAAACCAGTTACAGTTTAAAAGTTAAAAATAATAGACATTTTAAGAAAGAAATCATTTACCTGTTGAGAGTATGTTGACAGTCTGTGTAGTTGGATGGCTGAAGTCCAAAAAAATCAGTAATTCAGGGGGAGGGGGGATTTACATTAAAATAACAATAACAGCAGCAACAACATATTGTGTGAATCAGGTACTTTTTTATTGATGTGAAATTGTAGCAATAATGTCAGTGCTCTTAACAACAGTTGACACTTGACACTGAACATTAATACATAGATAAAGT
>NW_015553297.1:1113-1262 GCF_001515605.1 Sinocyclocheilus anshuiensis
TGGCAGTTTCTCTCTGCAGATGATGAGGTTGTGGGATGTGATGCATCTGAAATACACAATTGAGTTTAGAGTTGTCCAATTGTTTATGTAAAAACTATAATGTATATGAAGGCCAAAAGCAAAAATGGACAGAATGTGAGCCCTTCACA
>NW_015553298.1:0-521 GCF_001515605.1 Sinocyclocheilus anshuiensis
TTCTATATTCTATTTCAATTTTATCTATTTGTTTTCTTTTCTATTGATGTATTTTTTTTTTATTTGACCCTCTAACACTTGCATTCTATATTCTATTTCAATTTTATCTATTTGTTTTCTTTTCTATTTATGTTTTTTTTAAACTTGACCCTCTAACATTTGCATTCTATATTCTATTCCTATTTTATCTACTTGTTTTCTTTTTCTTTTTTTTTACTTGACACTCTAACACTTGCATTCTACATTCTATTTCTATTTTATCTACTTGTTTTCTATTTGTCTTTTTTTAACTTGACCCTCTAACACTTGCATTCTATATTCTATTTCAATTTTATCTATTTGTTTTCTTTTCTATTTATGTTTTTTTAAAACTTGACCCTCTAACACTTTCATTCTATATTCTATTTCTATTTTATCTACTTGTTTTCTTTTTCTTTTCTTTTTTAAACTTTACCCTCTAACACTTGCATTCTATCATCTATTTCTATTTTATCTACTTGTTTTCTATTTATGTGTTTTTT
>NW_015553299.1:0-363 GCF_001515605.1 Sinocyclocheilus anshuiensis
TTGGAACTATTTTCGTTGATGAAATAGAGCAAAATCAGGCAGTACCTGTTTATTGAACTGTTATATTAAATCAATATCACATTTGCAAACTCCTTTAATAATTATTCAAACCTGTCACTCTCCTTATCGCGATCTGTGGGCGCACAGAAAATGAAAGTGCGCGAGTGAGTTCTCAAGACTAAAAAGCACGTGCAAATGATAAACGAGGAACCTGCGGGAATGAGTAGAATTATTATTATTAATAGCCATAATCCCGCGCCGAAATTCAATTCCTGCTCGGTGTTCTCTGCTAATAACCCGACTGTGAATGATGCGAGCGGCGTTATGTTGTCAGTGAGAAGCTGCAGCCGTGGCGGGGAGGAT
>NW_015553299.1:627-836 GCF_001515605.1 Sinocyclocheilus anshuiensis
TAGCGAATTATGCTACCATCTGTTTTAATGGGAGGTAGCAAAATCTGACAGGGTAGCACAAATTGTCAGAACACCGGCAGAACAACAACAATGTGCTTCATGTTTATTTTCCCCTCTTTTTTTCCAACTGACGGAAATCCATCGTAGCAACGGAAAACCTACGACGTAGCTTACGCATAGACGCACACCCATACACCGTAGCCTGACGT
>NW_015553300.1:0-740 GCF_001515605.1 Sinocyclocheilus anshuiensis
GTTATTGAGTTTCAAGAAAGAAACTCATTAAATTACGAGAAAAAATGTGTTTCGAGAAAAACTTTCGTTAAATTACGAGAATAAAGTTGTTGAGTTTCAAGAAAGAAACTCATTAAATTACGAGAAAAAAAGTTTTCGAGAAAAAAATTCCTTAAATTATGAGAATAAAGTTGAAATAAAATGCTGAGAAAGAAACTCATTGAATTGCGAGAAAACAGGTGTTTCGAGAAAAAAATTCGTTAAATTACGAGAATAAAGTTGAGTTTCAAGAAAGAAACTCATTCAATTACGAGAAAAAAGGTGTTTTGATAAAAAAATTCGTTAAATTACGAGAATAAAGTGGAAATAAAATGCTGAGAATAAACTCATTAAATTACGAGAAAAAAAGTTGTTGTTCGAGAAAGAAACTCGTTAAATTACGAGAATAAAGGTGTTTCGAGAAAAAAATTCGTTAAATTACGAGAATAAAGTTGAAATAAAATGCTGAGAATAAACTCATTAAATTACGAGTAAAAAAGTTTGAGAAAAAAATTCCTTAAATTACGAGAAAAAAAGTTGTTGTTTCAAGAAAGAAACTCACTAAATTACGAGAATAAAGGTGTTTCGAGAAAAAAAAAGGTTAAATTACGAGAATAAAGTTGAAATAAAATGCTGAGAATAAACTCATTAAATTATGAGAAAAAAGGTGTTTCGACAATTTTTTTTGTTAAATTACGAGAATAAAGTTGTTGAGTTTCAAG
>NW_015553301.1:0-508 GCF_001515605.1 Sinocyclocheilus anshuiensis
TGGGTTTGTTATCTCTGCAGTATTAAAGCAGGCAAATCTGTCGAGGAAAAGGAATTTAAGTGTATATAATAAATATTTGCTAAAACTCATGTGGTCCTGTGTTGAAAATATAGGTAGGCCTACGTTTCTATTGTTCAAAACTATGAACAGAATTACCGCTAGCAACTATAGCTAAGCAAAACAAGCAAAAAGGACATGCACTGACGTATTATATGACAAATCATTACGTAACACTGACATCACAATGTATTATCCCTCATGAACAAATATCACGTCTGATGTTTGAATACGTATGTATTAGTGTACCATTACGACATTCTTCACGAATAAACTTGACGTCTGACGTTTGTATACGTTGGGATATACGTATACAAACGTCAGACGTCATATGTATTCGTGAAGGATGTCGTAATGGTACACTGCCATATACGTATGCAAATGTCAGACGTTATATTTGTTCGTCAGGATAATGCATTGCTACGTTGTGTGTGATGTCATGATTTGTCAT
>NW_015553302.1:0-1840 GCF_001515605.1 Sinocyclocheilus anshuiensis
TTGGTATACAGAGGAGTTCATGGTTGATTCAATGACTGTGAGATGCCCAGGTCCTGTGGCTACAAAACAAGCACAAAATCCCTCCACCAGCATGTGTGACTTCTGGTATGAGGTGTTTGTGCTGATATGCTTGTTAGGTTTTCACCAAACGTGCTGCTGTGCATTATGGCCAAACATCTCCACTCTGGTCTCATCTGTTCAAAGGATATTGTTCTAGAAGTCGTATATGGTTTGTTCAGATGCAACGTTGCAAACCTAAACTGTGCTGCCATGCTTTTTTAATTAGAAGAAGCTTTCTTCTGGCAAGCCTTCCAAACATGCCATACTTGTCCCATATTTTTCTAATTGTACTGTCATGAACTCTATCATTTAACATGGTAACTGAGGCCTGTAGAGTGAAGGTGAAGTTCTTGGGTTGTCTGCCATTTCTCTGAGCGTTACACGGTCTGATCTTGGGGTGAATTTGCTGGGATGGATTGGTGTCTGTTTTGAATGTCTTCCACTTGTGAATAACCTTCCTCACTGTAGAATGATGGACTTCAAATTGTTTGGAAATGGCCGTATTACTCTTCCCAGACTGACGGCAGCAACAATTGCTTCTCTAAGATCATTGCTGATGTCTTACCTCATTGATATTGTGTTAACACACACCTGAAGGCTCCAGACCAGCAAACTGCCAAAACTTCTGCTTTTATGGATATGCTCACACTTGCTGATGATCAGTTAATCAAAGGAATTTTATTAGCAGTGCCTGAATGCTACTTACACTCTTAATTCATGTTAACAGTAAGGGTGTCCTAACTTTGTCAGACATGGCTTTTCAACTTTGGCTTTATTTTTGTTAAATAAATGACACTGTGTAATATTTTATGTCTTGTTGTTCATGAGGTTTTATTTTCCAAATTTTAAGCCAAGGCCAAGGACCAGATATTTTTTTATAATGTCCCGATACAGAAAACCATGGAATTCAATAGAGTGTCCTAACTTTTTCACATGACTGTATCCTCGCTTAAATGGATTTATCAGTCTATAATAATATAATACCCTTTGCAAATTAATATCAGCCCCACTAGCATGGCATACTACACTCCAAAAAATTCTGGGTTAAATATAACCCAGCGCTGGGTTAAAAAGGGACAAACCCATCTATTGGGTTGTTTTGACTCAAAACAACCCAACCGCTGGGTCAAAACAACCCAATAGCTGGGTTTGTCCCTTTTTAACCCAGCACTGGGTACGTATACAGTACTTACCTTGGGATTGGTTGTTGGACTGGCAGTGCATGTTTGTTTGGCAGCTCTCTGACTGCAATGGCTCAGGTCCCCAGTCTTCCAGTAGTTGAGACTGAGCCAGAGAAATTCTGTCTGAGTTAGGCTCCTCCACTTCAGAGAGGGTTACTGGGATTGGTTCACCATATCCCTCCTCTTTTTCTATCTTTACAGCCACTTCAAGGGATGACTCCTCACTCAGCACATTTGTAACCATTCCAGCACATCGCTGCTCAGTTTTGGTCATACTGTGTTGCTCATTCTTGAGGGCTAAAAAAGGAAGCGTCTCATTAAATGTCATCAATACTGTCCAAACCATGCATAGTAGAAAAAAATCTTGTTAAATTTACGCAAAAAAAAAAAAAAAGGCAGTTGTTCCAGAAATTCACCACAAAAAAATACTGTGGAAAAGTTTAAGCTATTATGGGATGGCATATTGGTGCCTGTATATTTTCACAAAATAACAGAAAATGTAATACAAAACACCTTACAGCTGAGATCAAAAACAAGAAAAAAACAAAACTATACAAACTGTATATATACTAATATATATATATATATATATGAAGAGT
>NW_015553303.1:0-588 GCF_001515605.1 Sinocyclocheilus anshuiensis
TTCAGATAATTCTTGTTTTGCTAAATTATTCTCACATTGTTAAGTCACACACCAAAAGCCATTGGCCACTCCAAAACCCTGCCCCCACACTGGCCACACGTATGGAAAGTGGCCCACAAGCCTGTGTCCAGTTCACACACTGGCCACTCGTATGGAAAGTGGCCTACAAGCCTGTGGCCAGTTCAAGGCAGTTCCCATATGGTCTAGCAGTTAGGTTTCCTAGTTTTCACCCAGGCGGCCCGGGTTTGACTCCTGGTATGGGAAGGTGGGCTCATTTTTGCTTCCCTCCTCAAAAAGCTAGCACATCTTCCTGCATCAGAAGTGTTTTTTGGCCAGCAGTAGAGCTACAGAACACTGATAGGTTGAGGTTCTGACTAACACCCCATGCCTTTGTATTGGTATTGTGTTGGTAATCCTTAGATTGCTGTTTCGACTCTGGCTCGATGGAGGTCTACTTTCAAGTGCACACCTTTTTTTTTTGGCTGGGTTTCTCGCAGCAGCAAGCAGAGATTCAATTGACAGTCCACCGTTGGAAGGCAAAAGAGCATTCCCTGTCCAGGAATAGAGCGCCGAATCCTAACCACTACA
>NW_015553303.1:610-1298 GCF_001515605.1 Sinocyclocheilus anshuiensis
CCTGTCCAGGAATAGTGCGCCGAATCCTAACCACTACACCACCAGGGAAGGGCTGGGGAGCTGGTGGGCTTGTGGGCTGCACTCCTGATAACAGCATGAGAATAAGCAGACAGTAATTCTGGCCTCTGTCATGTCAAAAACCAACAAGTCTGGTGCAATCTAGAGTCACTTTCGTCAGTGGGCAAGTGGTGCAATGAATAATGGGTCTGACTATGGAGCAGAAGATTCTAGGCTTGATTCCTGGCTGGCTCAATCTGTGTTTACTTTTCTCAGGCTGTTTTTGTAATCTTGTTTTATTTTATTTTTTTCGAAAAGTCCAGAAGAAAAGGCAAATCTCCAAGCATACATCTTTTATTCCACAAAAGGCGTATGTTGCACACCCGTTCTAATGTCTACGGGAGATGCGCACATGCTTCGTGATTGCCAATCGTCCCACAAGCACTCCGACAAGCTGGACGATTAACGTGGAAATAAGCTCCAGACTGGCAGTCATTTGATTCTTAAATGAACAACTTCATCGCTACTTTGTAACTGCTTCACTACTTTGCAGGCTGTAATGCCATGTGTTTTTAATGTCATGGGCTTGCCATTTTGTAGCCTTATTCCTAACTGCCACCTGGATGATATAAACTCCACACTGGCTGTCATTTGATTCTTGAATGAACAACTTCATCGCTACTCTGTAACT
>NW_015553304.1:0-802 GCF_001515605.1 Sinocyclocheilus anshuiensis
TTATTTTGGATGCGATTAATTGCGATTAATCGTTTGACAGTACTAATATATATAAATTTACATGTATGTATATGTTTATTTATTTATTTATACAACAGTTATTTCTGGTTCTAGAATCTGATTGGCTGAGAGCCTTTTCCAGGCGTGCAATATTCTAGTGATAACAGAACTTCAACCGTTTCACTGTTTGTATCACTCTGCTTGCAGTATTTCTCACAGAGAGTGTAATGGCGGACGCCCAAATCCACTACAATCTTATAAATAGTTCTGTTTTTGTGTCACGGAATGTAGTTTTACGTTTTGTTTTTTTTTTGTAGGCAAGAATGTAATTGTTTAGACATCAAATATGCGGTTTGTTAAAATCACTTAAGCTCAGGGCATTTTTTGGTATTTTCGCCTAAATTTGACATACTCAAATTCAAATGTTTACCCTACACACATACAATGGAGGAAATGAAAGAAAAATGGTTTCATTGTAAAGAAAACCATTTGAACTACAAAATATGAGTGTAATTCTTTATAAATAACATTATATTTCATTGTAAAGAAAACCCTTTGAACTACAAAATATGAGTGTAATTCTTTATAAATAACATTATATATTTTTCAAATATTACTATAAACACAAAAAAAACATAGGCGCTTTTGGAGTTTTAAAACAAATAGTTTTTTTGAAATTCTGTAATTCAGGTTCTATTAGGCCAAGCTCTCTTCAATTTACTTTGTTTGATGCCACTAGATGCCAAAAAGAAAAGACATCTTTCAAATAACAGCTTCTAAACAGGAGTTACTACATTATATG
>NW_015553305.1:0-491 GCF_001515605.1 Sinocyclocheilus anshuiensis
GATTGAAGCTGGACAGACAGATAATTCAGAATGAGGCTCATTGACAGAAACTGGATAGATACATGTTCACTAGGGGTCTCTTTGGCAACGACAGAAGTAATGGGGCAAATATAGAGTTAATTTATGGTTTCCGGGTTCATGACAGGCAGGGTTGAGAGTTCAAAGGCGGGTCTTTGGGCTGTGACAAGGCCACTAGAGCCAACAGGAAGCTTAGATAAGGTTTCTGGGGTCGTGACTGGACTATTGGGGCAAATAACAGGTTAATTTGTTGCGACTAGACGGACGGACAGTTCACAATCAGCCTCCATGGCTGGTTCAACACAAGACAAGAGTTCATAAACAGCATCCATAGCCGTAACAGGACAGTCAGGAGATTTACAGACAGCGTCCTTGGCTGGTTCAGAACAGGCAGAGAGTTCACAGACGGCCTCCTTGGCCGTCCTTCCTAGCCGTGATAGCCGTGATAGGACAGGCAGAGAGTTCATAGATGG
>NW_015553306.1:0-1226 GCF_001515605.1 Sinocyclocheilus anshuiensis
AATGACCTACCTAACTTAAAATGGTAACAGTTCCTGACTTCAGTGCGCTACACACACAATTTTGGTGTCTTTGGAAAGAAGACCATTTGGGCTTTACTATCCATCATCCAGAGTTGATGATGCTCAAAAAGATAAAAAGTTATAGACACTAAAGTGCCTTGAAAAAATTGTACCACACTGAATTTTTTTTAAATTTCATATAAAAATACATTAAATCAGTCCTGGAGCAATCCAGAAAAGTAATGAGTTGAAAGTCACATGTCTCATGAGTTTCTATTTCAAATCTGAAGAAGATACCATGAAAAATGATCCCCCCGTTTGAGGAAAAATATTTACCAAATGTATTGAAGGGTTCTACAACATATTTTTGTCATTAAACATACCACTGAATAGTTTTCAATTTTTTTGTCAATTATAAAACAATAGACAGAATCTTAGACATCGTATAAGTGATTTATTTGAGCACTAGGAAAATACAATAAGAATAATTTTTGAGTAATAAAAATAAATAAGAAAAAAAAAGAATTAACTATGTATGCCAAGTACATCCTGTGATTGCTAGACATACAGCACTCACGCTGATAGCTGCTCATACAGTCAGTAATCACATGCTGATGGCCTCTCATACAACTGATTGCTAGACATACAGCATTCACACTGATAGCTGCTCATACAGTCAGTAATCACATGCTGATGGCCGGTCATACAGATGGTAATTATACAGATGGCCGGCCATATAGTCAGTAATCACACTCTATTCATATAGACCGCATTCACACTGATAGCTGTCATACATACAGTAATAACACGCTGATGTGTGATCATACAGATGGTAATCATGCAGATACAGCCACATTCCCCACAAAACACACACACATATATGAAAAATGTTGAAGGAAAAAAAAAATGATTTGTGCAAAAAGCCGATCGCTAAATTATGACCCCAACAGATGACAGGTGTGTCACAGCCAGAATTCAAATAAAAAATATTCCATGTATCTTTGACTTTTTTTGTTAGTGGATGGTCTCATTCTGTTTGTGACTGTATGCTACAAAACCATGTTGCTTTTTACTACCAAGATGCAGTTTTTTGAGCGTAAGTTATTCCATAACGGATACAAACAATAACTGTCCACGAAGAAATGAGACGTGAACAAAGGAATTAACATCCATATTACAATGTTATTGCTTCGTTGGACTAAAAGTGCTCTATGGGATGTTGTTCA
>NW_015553307.1:0-979 GCF_001515605.1 Sinocyclocheilus anshuiensis
GAGAATAATAATAATAACAGTTATTCTCTCTATGCTATTTTTCAAGGTTTCAAGTGATGCAGGTGTTTTTTTTTCCCTGTAGGTTTTTAAAATTAAAAAAATAATAATTTTTCATAATGTTTAGTGAAATTATTTGGTAGATTTTTTCAATATATTTAAAGGGGTCCAAAAAAGTTTGAGAACCACTGGGGTGTATTCCAGAAAGCACGGTTAACTTATCGTCAGCTAAACCCTGAACTTCCGGTTGATTAACCCCAAACCGTGCTTACTCGAGGTATGTGGTTCCAAAAACGCGCCTGGGAGTAAGTTCACTTAACTCCGAGTATGTTCCTGGTTAAGACTCAAGACATTCTCAACAGAGAGACGAATCGATGAGTCACTATGGAAACGGACGCTAAGAAAAAGCGCGCCATGCTGTTTCTTTCTTCTTCTTTTGTTCAAGGGTCGTTTACATGCTTAGTGCATATCGCCACCTAATTGATGGTTGTGCAATCATTTTAATTTTTTTTCCGTTTAATCTTTAATCCTTGAGAATATGAATTATATTGTTTGTTTGATTGATGCTAATTATATATTAAGTCATAGCAGATATGTATTTTGATTTAGAATTTAGACATTATAGAAAATGTCGATCCATGTGTGAGATGATAATATAAAATGTAATAAATAAATATATAATAAATTAAACATTACCTTGTCATAGTGTTCTATAATTTATATAGATAACTGTTATATATGCCAATAAAATAAATAATAACCATATTAGAATAATATATTACCTTATTTATTACTTATATTAGTGCTTCATCATTAACATATCATACAAATATATATATAATAGGCTATATTACATAATGTAATATTATATAATGTTGTGCGCTATCTGTCACGCCCACTGAAGGCTTGTCAGTAGATCACACGTGCGCTGAAGTGAACTAACCCTGGAACATAACCTGCTCCGGAGCAGGTTATCTTCAGA